>NC_140991.1:316889506-316907006 GCF_052327205.1 Somniosus microcephalus | reverse complement strand
GCGTACTCGACGGAGTGATGCTGGAGAACGCGGGTGAGCAGTGGTTCCAATACTTTAGAAATGCGGTCAAAGTCAGAATGCAGCAAGATAAACTATAAAAACGGTGACGTAAGAAAACTACTAGGCACTTGGTCTAAGCGTTAAACAAAGCTTTAATCAACTGTTTTTCAACATGTAGATCTAGTTGTGTCCTTCACTAGTTCCTGTTAAAGAATGTCCTGAGCAAGCTGGGCCCATGCCCGAGTATTTATACTCTCCCTGGACAGCGCCACCAGCAGGCCGCCCAGTATTATTTCATAAGTCTTTTCACATGAATGACAAGATTCATGTCAAACGGCAGACAGCATTTTAGGTTTTATAAATCAGGGCGTAGAATGCGCGAGCAAAGAGATCAGCAGTGATCTAATCAAATGGCGGAGTAGGCTCGAGGGGCTGAATGGCCTGCTCCAGTTCCTATGCTCCTGAATAATGATGAAGTTGTACATAAAAATGGATGGGTCACAGTTGGAATGCTGGGTGCAATTTTGGGCGTCCGATTAGAAGAAGGACATTACAACAACAACAATAACAACTTGTATTTATATAGCGCCTTTAACGTAGTAAAACGTCCCAAGGCGCTCCACAGGAGCGATTATCAAACAACATTTGAGACCGAATCACATAAGGAGATATTAGGACAGAAGAGGTCGGTTTTAAGGAGCGTCTTAAAGGAGGAGAGAGAGGCGGAGAGGTTTAGGGAGGGAATTCCAGAGCTCGGGGCCCAATGGTTGAGCAATTGTCATCGGAGATGCTCAAGAGGGCAGAATTAGAGGAGCGCAGATATCTCGGAGGGTGGTAGGAGGTTATAGAGATAGGGAGGGGCGAAGCTATGGAGGGATTTGAAGACCAAAATAAGAATTTTGAAACCGAGGCGTTGCCGGAGCGGGAGCCAATGTAGGTCAGCGAGCACAGGGGGTGAACGGGACTTGGTGCAAGTTAGGACACGGGCAGCCGAGTTTTGGATGACCTCAAGTTACAACTACAGAGAGCACACAGCGTAAATGCACCAGGATGATACCAGGGGTGGGAAATGCTGATTGACCTGCTGAGAGTTTCAAGCATTTTTTTTGGCATGGGAAACTACAGCTATGAGGAGAGACTTGAAATACTGCAACTATTTCCACTGGAGCACAGAAGGCTTAGAGAAGATTTAATAGATTTAAAATTATGAAAGGTTTTGCTAGAGTGAATAGGAAACTTCTTAACCTTCTAAATTCCAGGGAATACAACCCTAGTTTGTGTAATCTCGCCTCGTAATTTAACCCTTGGAGTCCTGGTATCATTCTGGTAAACCTACGCTGCACTCCCTCCAAGGCCAATATATCCTTCCTAAGGTGTGGGGCCCAGAACTGCTCCCAGTGCTCCAGGTGTGGTCTAACCAGGGCTTTGTACAGCTGCAGCATAACTTCTACCCCCTTGTATTCTAGTCCTCTAGATATAAAGGCCAGCATTCCATTAGCCTTTTTGATTATTTCCTGTACCTGTTCATGACATTTTAATGATCGATGTACCTGGACATCCCAAGTCTCTTTGGACCTCCATTGTTTTTAGTTTTTCACCATTTAGAAAGTACCCTGTTCGATCGTTTTTAGATCCACAATGGATGACCTCACATTGTGACCTCACAGGGCAGCATGGTGGCATAGTGGTTAGCACTGTTGCCTCACAGCGCCAGGGACCCGGGTTCGAATCTGGCCTCGGGCGACTGTCTGTGTGGAGTTTGCACATTCTCCCCGTGTTTGCGTGGGTTTCCTCCGGGTGCTCCGGTTTCCTCCCACAGTCCAAAGATGTGTGGGTTAGGTTGATTGGCTATGATAAATTGACCCTTAGTGTTAGGGGGATTAAATACGTGGGGTTACGGGGATAGGGTGGGATATGTGTTGGTGTAGGGGTTACGGGGATCGGGTGGAATATGTGTCGGTGCAGGCTCGATGGGCCGAAATGGCCTCTATCTGCACTGTGGGGTTTCTGTGATTCTGTGATTCTGTGATTTGCCTACATTGAAATCCAGATTTGCCCAATCGCTTAGTCAATTAATATCTCTTTGTAATTCTATGCTTCCATCTACACAGCTTACAATGCCGCCTATCTTTATGTCATCGGCAAACTTGGATATGTGGCTTTCTATCCCATCATCTAAGTCGTTAATAATTACAGTGAATAGTTGAGGCCCCAACACAGATCCCTGCGGGACACCACGAGTCACTGGGTCTGAAGCGCTGGTGGATCAAAGGTGGATGGAAGCCTGTGTGTGGGAGCGAATACTATCCATTACAGATCTTTTCCATTTCATAGAATCCTAGAATTATTACAGCACAGAAAAAGGCCATTCGGCCCGTCGAGCCCGTGCCGGCTCTCTGCAGGAGCACCTCAGCTAGTCCCACTCCCCCCGCCCTTTCCCCGGAGCCCTGCAACATTTTTTTCCTTCAGGTAGTTATCCAATTCCCTTTTGAAAGCCACGATTGAATCTGACTCCACCACCCTTTCAGGCAGTGCATTCCAGATCCTGACCACTCGCTGTGTAAAAAAGTTTTTCCTCACGTCGCCTTTGGTTCTTTTGCCAATCACCTTAAATCTGTGTCCTCTGGTTCTCGACCCTTCCGCTAATGGGAACAGTTTCTCTCTATCTACTCTATCTAGACCCCTCGTGATTTTGAACACCTCTATCAAATCTCCTCTCAATCTTCTCTGCTCCAAGGAGAACAACCCCAGTTTCTCCAGCCTATCCCCGTAACCGAAGTCCCTCATCCCCTGGAACCATTCTCGTAAATCTTTTCTGCACCCTCTCTAAGGCCTTCACATCCTTCCTAAAGTGCGGTGCCCAGAATTGGACACAATACTCCAGTTGAGGCCGAACCAGTGTTTACTGGATTTTTTTAAACCTGTTTAACATCTGCAATGTACAGCACGAAAGAACAAACTATCTGCCTGATCAAGAATGTCAAATAGCTAATGAAAATCCATTCCCATGTTACTTGCGGAATTCCTATATAGTTAGCAATTGCTGTCGAGGCAGAAATATTTCTTTTCAACCTGCATAAATCAATTGAATTGAATACAAACACTCTGAGGCATCCTTCAACCTGCCTGTTATACTTGTTCACACAGGAACCCCATTAGTAGAAGCTTCTCAGAAATGCACAGGAACACCCTCAGGAGCTCCCAGTTCATTCTTTACAGCAGAATACTTAAGAGCAGACAACCACGGGCGTTCTGTCAATTGAGAGAGATTTCTTCTTACACGATCCACGTACATGTGCCAACATCACCAAAGCAGATTATCTGGCCACTCTCACACTGCTGTTTTGTGGGAGCTTGCTCTGCACGACTTGGCTGCCGCGTTTCCTGCGTAACAGTTTGAAAAGAAAAGAAGTGCATCATGGGCTGTGAAGTGCTTTGGGACGCCCTGAGGTTGTGAAAGGCGCTATAGAAATGCAATTTCTTTCTTTTCTTTTACAAACTCCGACCCCAACTGCACACCTCAACTTGTCTGATTGAAACATATAAAATTCTTAAGGAGCTTGACAGGGTAGATGCTGGGAGGAACTATACATAGAAGCATAGTATGATACAGCACAGAAGGAGGCCATTCGGCCCATCGTGCCTCCTTGCTAGAGCTATCCAATTTGTTTTTAATTCATTCACGGGATGTGGGCGTCGCTGGCAAGGTCAGCATTTATTGCCCGTCCCTAGTTGCCCCTTGAGAAGGTGGTGGTGAGCCGCCTTCTTGAACCGCTGCAGTCCGTGTGGTGAAGGTGCTCCCACAGTGCTGTTAGGGAGGGAGTTCCAGGATTTTGACCCAGCGACGATGAAGGAACGGCCGATATATTTCCAAGTCAGGATGGTGTGTGTGACTTGGAGGGGAACTTGGAGGTGGTGGTGTTCCCATGCGCCTGCTGCCCTTGTCCTTCTAGGTGGAAGAGGTCGCAGGTTTGGGAGGTGCTGCCGAAGAAGCCTTGGTGAGTTGCTGCAGTGCATCTTGTAGATGGTACACACTGCAGCCACGGTACGCCGGTGGTGGAGGGAGTGAATGTTTAAGATGGTGGATGGGGTGCCAATCAAGTGGGCTGCTTTATCCTGAATGGTGTCGAGCTTCTTGAGTGTTGTTGGAGCTGCACTCATCCAGGCAAGTGGAGAGTATTCCATCACACTCCTGACTTGTGCCTTAGTCCCACTCTGCTCCCCTGTTGAACTTTGGATAGTGAAAAGCAGATGAATTCTATAGCTTTGGCACCCAGCAAGGAGGGAGAAGACAACAGCCTGTAAGGATCTTAAACAAGTACTTAAATTATTATAAGATATAAGACGGATAGATAGGCCAACCCGTTCCCCTCTGTCTTAAGCTGTAATACAGTTCGAAGGTGGATCTCCAAACCCGTTGCCCTTTGGTGTGTGAAGAAATTCATAAGTGAACGCAAATACACGTGGATGGGTAGAGTCCACACCAGCAAGCCAGACAGGGAAAACCGGTCGCCTCATGGCACAGTTTTCAGCAGTTATTGGCTAGCTCGCTGGAGAGGTTGCAGATACTCGGACAAGCCGCAATCACTAGTAGCTGGCTGAGTGCCAGTGAAAACCAGAGCCGTTTGTTGTCACATCCTGTTGACAGCAACGACAACTCAAAATCAATCGCACAGCACTTCACTTCCTGGGATATTGACATGTATAATGGGAATCCTGTTCTAGTGGCAGAAAAAACAAGTCTTGAAATAAGACTGTGTCCAGTCAGTGGGAAAAATGGCCCATTAGTTTTAGATTCACAATCTATCCTGTTTAATTTGTGCTTTGAATTTGTTCAGCGCTGCCCACAATCAAATCCATTACAAACTGTACTACAGTGCATCAATTCCAATTGTGAGCTCCTTCAATGCTTCATCTCTGTTAAATGACCCTAAAATATGAGGACTACACATAAGAACATAAGAATTAGGAGCAGGAGTCGGCCATACGGCCCCTCGAGCCTGCTCCGCCATTCAATAAGATCATGGCTGATCTTCGACCTCAACTCCACTTTCCTGCCCGATCCCCATATCCCTCGATTCCCCGAGAGTCCAAAAATCTATCGATCTCAGCCTTGAATATACTCAACGATTCAGCATCCACAGCCCTCTGGGGCAGAGAATTCCAAAGATTCACCACCCTCTGAGTGAAGAAATTCCTCCTCATCTGTGTCAGCCGTGGCTCAGTGGGCAGCACTCTCGCCTTCTGAGTCAGAAGGTTGTGGGTTCAAGTCCCACTCCAGAGACTCGAGTACAAAAATCTAGGCTGACACTCCCAGTGCAGTACTGAGGGAGTGCTGCCCTGTTGGAGGTGCCGCCTTTCGGATGAGACATTAAACCGAGGCCCCGTCTGCTCTCTCAGGTGGACGTAAAAGCATTATTTCAAAGAAGAGCAGGGGAGTTATTCCTGGGGCCAATATTTATCCCTCAATCAACATCACTAAAAAACAGATGATCTGGTCATTATCGCATTGCTGATTGTGGGAGCTTGCTGTGTGCAAATTGAATGCTGCGTTTCCTACATTACAACAGTGACCACACTTCAAAAAGTACTTCATTGGCTGTAAAGAGCTTTGGGACGTCCTGAGGTGGTTATGAATTTGCGCACGGCAAGCTCCCACAAACAGCAATAACCAGATAATCTGTTTTAGTGATATTGATTGAGGGATAAATATTGGCCCCAGGACACTGGGGATAACTCCCCCTGCTCTTCTTCGAAATAGTGCCGTGGGCTCTTTTACGTCCACCTGAGAGAGCAGACGGGGCCTTGGTTTTAACATCTCATCCGAAAGACGGCACCTCCGACAGGGCAGCACTCCCTCAGCACTGCACTGGGAGTGTCAGCCTAGATTGTTGTGCTCAAGTCTCTGGAGTGGGACTTGAACCCACAACCTAGACTTGATCCCTAGTGTTAAGGAGACAGAGTTATAAAGAATGCCTAGAGAAGCTTGGACTCTTCCGCCTTGATGGGCAATGGAGAAGAGGACATCTTATTTTGGTATCTAAGTTACTAATCAGAATAGAAAAGGTTAATCGTGAGGACTATTGTACATTAAACCATGACTGCAGACACAGGTGCAAACTGACAGCGGCCAGGTTGAGGGCTGATGCCAGGAAGCACCCTTCACACAGGGTGGCTAACACTTGGAATGGTTTTCTTGATGGATCAGTGGAGGCAAAGATATTGGAATCATTCAAGAAAGAATTGGATGCTGTGATGGGGGAGTCATAGGTTCTAGTGTAAGGATGACCTCCACGGGCTTGTTTGTGCTTTATGAAGAGATTGGCCACTTCACCTTGCATTATGTGCAAGGGATATTGCAATCTCATCAGGGCTAGATTAGCGATTCTGTTGTAGATGGAAAATAACATTTTTATCATCCAAGCCTTAATGGGTTCACAAGTAAATCTTCAGTAAATATCATTGTCGTTTTTGTTACAAAATCATTTCAGATAAACTTGTGTTTAAGAGTCAGATTTGGTTTCCTTCACAACATAACTCTTGAGTTTGACTTAAGGGTTCTAAAAATACAAGAAGCCACACAACACCAGGTTATAGTCCAACAGCTTTATTTGAAATCACAAGCTTTCGGAGCGCTGCTCCTTCGTCAGGCTCCTTCTTCACCTGACGAAGGAGCAGCGCTCCGAAAGCTTGTGATTTCAAATAAAGCTGTTGGACTATAACCTGGTGTTGTGTGACTTCTTACATTTGTCCACCCCAGTCCAACTCCGGCATCTCCACACCATGGCTACTATCTAAAAATACAGGCAGTGAAACATGTCGATCTGACAAATCTCACTTGACTGGCAAAGAATCTGGATGTATCCTTCTACCCACACCGGTACTATAAGACTGGGCAAAATGGCCACATGCTCTTAAAGAAATGTCATTACTGGTGTGAATCATAGAATCACAGAAAAGGACAGCACGGAAGGAGGCCATTCGGCCCATCGAGTCTGCGCCGGCTCTTTCGAAGAGCAATCCAGTCAGTCCCACTCCCCCGCTCTTTCCCCAAATCCCTTCAATTTTTTCTCCTTCAAGTATTTATCCAATTCCCTTTTGAAGGCTACTATTGAATCTGTATCCACCGCCCGATCAGGCAGCGCATTCCAAATCCTAACCAAATGTTACGTTAAAAAGTTTTTCCTCATGTCGCCTCTGGTTCTTTTGCCAATCACCTTAAATCTCTGCCCCCTTGTTATCGACCCTTCCGCCAATGGGAACAGTTTCTCTCTATCTACTCTGTCCAGACCCCTTATGATTCTAAACACCTCTATCAAATCTCCTCTCAAACTCCTCTGCTCCAAGGAGAACAACCCCAGCTTCTCCAGTCTCTCCACGTAACTGTAATCTCTCATCCCCGGAACGATTCTCGTAAATCCCTTCTGTACCCTCTCCAAAGTCTTCACATCCTTCCTAAAGTGTGGTTCCCAGAATTGGACACAATACTCCAGCTGATTTACATCTGCAGACAGAGTCACTCATCCATCACACATCCCTCACTAGCCCACTACCTACCATTATGCGAGATAAAAAGGCAAAATATTGCATAAAATTGGGTGCTTCTGCACATGGCCATGTATATCTATTAAAAGGAACAGGCCAACATGCAATGATGAGAAATTTCCAAAGTTCCAAATTTGGGTATTCGTGGATGAATCTGAATTGGGGCTCTGAATTTGTTTCTGATATTGTCCGGGATTGATCTTGGGTCTACGTACTTCTTAATTTATTATAAAGGGGTCTGCCACCTGGCCAAAAAAAAAAATGTGTGACATCCTTGCATCGCTAATCACACCTGCTGAGGTTTATCACAGAACAGCTGAGGTCTTTGTCGTGGGCAGTCCACCCTAAAGTAGCAGGTGCAATATACCCAGGTCGTCGTCGTCGTACGTGTCTTCACACTGTTCCCTTTGGGGAACTGTATGAAGTGGTGGAAGGATTTCTGGCTGCGTTAACTCTCCTTCCGTGACCATAACCATCTTCATACCAGCCATTAGCGTGGTTAGTCCTATGGCGGGAGGGTTTTACGGGCTCCCACAACCCATACGAGGGGGGGGGGCCACCCGCACCCACGGACGCAAGTATCCTGCTGGATGTCAACCCAGAATTTAGAGCCGGAGCTCCGACTCCACTTGCCGGGACTGTCTGGAGCGGGGTTCGAAACCCTACACCTTCTGACCCAGCGGCGGGGATGCTTACCGCTACGCCAAAGGCCCACTCCTATACCCAGGTGACCCGATGGGACGGGAGAACAGCGACAGCCTTCTTAATCTTCTGTTCCAATCCCTCAATGGCCTCGCCCCTCCCTCTCTCTGTAACCTCCTCCAGCCCCACAACCCTCCGAGATCTCTGCGCTCCTCCAGTCCTGGCCTCTTGAGCATCCCCGATTTTAATCGCTCCACCATTGGCGGCCGTGTCTTCAGCTGCCTGGGCCCTAAGCTATGGAATTCCCTCCCTAAACCTCTCCGCCTATCTCTCCTCCTTTAAAACGCTCCTTAAAACCTACCTCTTTGAGCAAGCCTGTCCTAATATCTCCTTATGTGGCTCGGTCACATTTTGTTTGCTAACGCTCCTGTGAAGCGTCTTGGGGCGTTTCACTATGTTAAAGGCGCTATATAACTGCAAGTTGTTGCTGTTGTTGTTGTTGTAGCAGATGGTGAGGAGTTGAAGTATTGGGGCCTGACCATCATTTGGATCTTGCCCAAGAAGAGCTTCACCCGTTCTGGGACGAGGTGGAGAGAGGAAGGCCCAGCTCAATGTCCTGGAGCCCCTCCGTCTCCTCGTTGTCTCGGGGATCAGCGTGGCCCAGCCCCTCTACAGATCAATGACACAGCACCATTGACCGTGAGGTCGCCCGGAGCTGAGCTGATGGGGAAGCTGGAAGGGTACATGAGGGATATGCTGATGGGGTGAGATGAAGAAGGTTGGGAGGAGGCTCGTGTGGAGCATAAACACCGGCACAGACCATACGATGGTATGAGGCGCGAGTTGGCTAGGATGGATTGGGGAACGTTACTTAAAGGGTTGATGGTGGATAGGCAATGGCAAACATTTAAAGATCGCATGGATGAACTACAGAATTTGTTCATCCCAATTTGGCATAAAAATAAAACAAAAAAGGTGACTCAACCGTGGCTAACAAGGGAAATTAGGGATAGCATAAGATCCAAGGAGAGGACATATCAATTGGCCAGAAAAAGCAACAAACCTGAGGATTGGGAGCAGTTTAGGATTCAGCAAAGGAGGACAAAGGGATGAATTAAGAGGGGGGAAATAGAGTATGAGAGTAAACTTGTAGGGAACATCAAAACTGACTGTAAAAGCTTCTATAGATATGTGAAGAGAAAAAGATTGGTGAAGTCAAGCGTAGGTCCCTTGCAGTCAGAATCAGGGGAATTTATAATGGGGAACAAAGAAATGGAAGACCAATTAAATACATACTTTGGTTCTGTCTTCACAAAGGAGGACACAAATAACTTCCCAGAGATGTCAGGGAACATAGGGTCTAATGAGAGGGAGGAACTGAATGAAATCAGTATTTGTAGGAAAATGGTGTTAGGGAAATTGACGGGATTGAAGGCCGATAAATCCCCAGGGCCTGATAATCTACATCCCAGGGTACTTAAGGAAGTGACCCGAGAAATAGTAGATGCATTGCTGGTCATCTTCCAAAATTCTATAGACCCTGGAACAGTTCCCATGGATTGGAGGATAGCTAATGTAACCCCACTGTTTAAAAAAGGTGGTAGAGAGAAAACGGGGAATTATAGACTGGTAAGCCTGACACCGGTAGTGGGGAAAATGCTAGAGTCCATTATAAAAGATGTAATAGCAGAGCGCTTGGAAAACAGTGACAGGATCGGACAAAGTCAAAATGGATTTACAAAAGGTAAATCGTGCTTGACTAATCTACTGGAATTTTTTGAGGATGTAACTGGTAGAATAGAAAAGGGAGAACCAGTGGATGTGGTGTATTTGGACTTTCAAAAGGCTTTTGATAAAGTCCCGCATAAGAGATTAGCGTGTAAAGTTGAGGCACGTGGGATTGGGGCAAGGTACTGACTTGGATAGAGAACTGGTTGGCAGACAGGAAGCAAAGAGTTGGAATAAACGGGTCTTTCTCCGAGTGGCAGGCAGTGACTAGTGGGGTACCGCAGGGATCGGTCCAAGGACCCCAGCTATTCACAATATACATTATTGATCTAGACGAGGGAACTAAATGTAATATCTCCAAGTTTGCAGACACCACAAAGCTGGGTGGGCGTGTGTGCTGTGAGGAGGATGCTGAGAAACTCCAATATGATTTGGACAGGTTGGGTGATTGGGCAGATGCATGGCAGATGCAGTATAATGTGGATAAATGCGAGGTTATCCACTTTGGTGGCAAAAACAGGAAGGCAGATTATTATTTGAATGGCAATAGATTGGGAGAAGAGGAAGTGCAATGAGACCTGGGTGTCCTTGTGCACCAGTCGCTGAAGGTAAGCATGCAGGTGCAGCAGACGGTTAAGAAGGCAAATGGTATGTTGGCCTTCATAGCGAGAGGATTCGAGTACAGGAGCAAGGGTGTCTTGCTGCAGTTGTACAGGGCCTTGGTGAGACCACACCTTGAGTATTGTGTGCAGTTTTAGTCGCCTTATCTGAGGAAGGATGTTCTTGCCATGGAGGGAGTGCAGCGAAGATTCACCAGACTGATACCTGGGATGGCAGGAATGATGTATAAGGAGAGATTGGGTCGATTGGGCTTATATTCGCTGGAGTTTAGAAGAATGAGAGGGGATCTCATCGAAATTTATAAAATTCTAACAGGACTAGACAGACGAGATGCAGGAAGGATGTTCCCGATGGCGGGGAGTCCAGAACCAGGGGTCACAGTCTAAGGATAAGGGGTAAGCCATTTAGGACAGAGATGAGGAGGAATTTCTTCACCCAGAGAGTGGTGAACCTGTGGCATTCTCTACCACAGAAGGCAGTTGAGGCCAATTCATTAAATATATTCAAGAAGGAGTTGGATATATTTCTTAAGGCTAAAGGGATCAAGGGATATGGGGAGAAAGCAGGGACAGGGTACTGAATTTGGATGATCAGCCATGGTCTCATTAAATGGCGGAGCAGTCTCGAGGGGCCGAATGGCCTACTCCTGCTCCTATCTTCTATGTTTCTGTAACCAGTTGGACCGAATGGCCTGTTTCTGTGCCGTATAATCCTGTGTGATGAAATTCGATGTGATGCCGTGCTCCAAGAAATACACATTTCTAATGCACACATATAAGAAATCTATCCATTGAAAAAAATATTCTATTAGAACATAAGAACATAAGAAATAGGAGCAGGAGTAGGCCAATCGGCCCCTCGAGCCTGCTCCGCCATTCAATAAAATCATGGCTGATCTGATCCTAACCGCCAATCCACTATCACAGAACCATCTCCTGAATCTAACAGAATTAGACACACGAAATAGTCATAGAGTCATAGAGTCATAGAGTTTTACAGCACAGAAAGAGGCCCTTCGGCCCATCGTGTCTGCGCCGCCCATCCCTCCCTGTCCAGTCTAATCCCATTTTCCAGCATTTGGTCCATAGCCTTGTATGCAATGGCATTTCAAGTGCTCATCCAAATGCTTCTTGAATGTTGTGAGGGTTCCTGCCTCTACCACCCTTTCAGGCAGTGAGTTCCAGCTTCCAACCACCCTCTGGGTGAAAAAGTTCCTCCTCAAATCCCCCCTAAATCTCCTGCCCCTTACCCTGAATCTGTGCCCCCTTGTTATTGACCCCCCTACTAAGGGGAAAAGTTCCTCTTTATCTACCCTATCTATGCCCCTCATCATTTTGTACACCTCAATCAGGTCCCCCCTCAGCCTTCTTTGCTCCAAGGAAAACAACCCCAGCCTGTCCAGTCTCTCTTCATAGCTGAGGCGCTCCATCCCAGGTAACATCCTGATGAATCTTCTCTGCACCCTCTCCAAAGCAATCACATCCTTCCTATAGTGAGGCGACCAGAACTGCACACAGTACTCCAGCTGTGGCCTCACCAGCGTTTTGTACAGCTCCATCATAACCTCCCTGCTCTTATATTCTATGCCTCTGCTAATGAAGGCAAGTATCCCATAAGCCTTTTTAACCACCTTATCTACCTGTTCCGCTGCCTTCAGGGAATTATGTACATGTACACCAAGGTCCCTCTGACCCTCTGTACTTCCTAGGGTCCTACCACTCATTGTGTATTCCCTTGCCTTATTTGTCCGTCCAAAATGCATCACCTCGCACTTTTCCGGGTTAAATTCTATTTGCCACTTTTCCGCCCATCTGACCAACCCGTTAATATTGTCCTGTAGCCTGAGGCTTTCCTCCTCGCAATTTACCACCCCACCAATTTTCGTGTCATCCGCGAACTTACTGATCATACCCTTTACATTCTCATCCAAATCATTAATGTAGATCACAAACAGCAAGGGACCCAGCACCGATCCCTGAGGTACCCCACTGGACACAGGCTTCCAGTCACAAAAGCAACCTTCGACCATCACCCTCTGCCTCCTGCCACTCAGCCAGTTTAGGATCCAACGCGCCAAGGCCCCCTGGATCCCATGGGCTCTTACCTTCTTGACCAGTCTCCTATGCGGGACCTTGTCAAAAGCTTTACTGAAGTCCATGTAAACCACATCCACAGCATTTCCCTCATCCACACACCTAGTCACCCCCTCGAAAAATTCAATCAGATTGGTCAGACATGATTTACCCTTGACAAAGCCATGCTGACTATCCCCGATTAATCCTTGCCTCTCCAAGTGGAGACTAATTTTGTCCCTCAGAATTTTTTCCAATAATTTCCCTACCACAGATGCTAGGCTCACTGGCCTGTAATTCCCTGGTTTATCCCTGCTACCCTTCTTGAATAATGGTACTACATTAGCTGTTCTCCAGTCCTCTGGTACATCCCCTGTGGCCAGAGAGGTTCTGAAAATTTGTGTCAGAGCCCCTGCAATCTCCTCCTTTGCCTCACACAACAGCCTGGGATACATCTCGTCCGGGCCTGGGGATTTATCCACTTTTTGGCCTGCTAAAACCGCTAGTACCTCCTCCCTCTCGATGCTAATATGTTCAAGTATGTCACAGTCCCCTTGCCCGACTTCTATATCTACATCGTCTTTCTCCATAGTGAACACTGAGGCAAAAAATTCATTTAAAACCCCACCTACTTCATCTGGCTCTACACACAGCTTGCCACTTTGGTCCCTAATGGGCCCTACCCTTTCCCTGGTTATCCTCTTGCCCTTAATATACTTATAAAACATCTTAGGATTTTCCTTTATTTTGCTCGCCAGTGTTATTTCATGGCCCCTCCTCGCCCTCCTAATTTCCTTTTTAAGTATGCCCCTGCACCTCCTATACTCCTCTAGGGCTTCCACCGTCTTTTGTCTTTTGTAACTGCCAAAAGCCCCCCTTTTTTTCCTAATGCATTTTTGTATATCCTTTGTCATCCAAGGTTCCCTTTGCTTGTTGGTCCCACCCTTGACCTTTACAGGAACATGTTGGTGTTGTACTCTCTCTATTTCCCTTCTGAAAGCCTCCCACTGTTTTGATGTGGATTTTCCTATAAGTAGCTGCTCCCAGTCCACTTTTGCCAGATCCTGTCTTATCTTATTAAAATCGGCCTTCCCCCAATTTAGAACCCTGATTTCCGGGCCGTCTTTGTCTTTTTCCATGACCACCTTAAATCTCACCGAATTGTGGTCACTATCGCCAAAATGCTCTCCTACAGACACTTCCACCACCTGCCCGGCTACATTCCCTAGAATTAGGTCCAGTACCGCCCCCTCTCTTGTAGGACTTTCTACATGTTGGCTCAAAAAGCTTTCCTGGATGCACTTTAAGAATTCTGCTCCCTCCAAGCCTTTCACACTCTGACTATCCCAATTTATATTGGGGAAGTTGAAATCCCCCACTATTACTACCCTATTATTTTCACACTTTTCTGATATCTGCCTGCATATCTGTTCCTCTATCTCCCCCTGACTGTTTGGGGGCCTATAGTACACTCCCAGCAAGGTGCTTGACCCCTTTTTGTTTTTAAGTTCTACCCATATGGCCTCATTAGAGGAACCCGCTAATATATCATCCCTCCTTACAGCAGTAATAGACTCCTTAATTAATATTGCAACACCCCCTCCCCTTTTACACCCCCCTCTGTCTCGCCTGAAGATTCTATACCCCGGAATATTTAGCTGCCAGTCCTGACCCTCCCTCAACCATGTCTCCGTGATAGCAACAATATCGTACTCCCATGTGTTCAACAACAACTTCAGTTCATCCACCTTATTTGCAAGACTCCTTGCATTAAAATAAATGCCTTCCAGCCCTGCCATATTCCCTTTTGCCTTCACATCTTTGCTCTGCCTTCCCTGCTGACTTGTTTTTTCCTCCTTATTTGGCTGTACATCACCCCCTACTATAGCTCCACTCTGTATCCCATCCCCCTGCCGAATTAGTTTAAACCCCCCCCAGCAGTGCTAGCAAACCTCCCCGCAAGGATATTGGTTCCCCTCTGGTTCAGGTGTAAACCGTCCGACTTGTACAAGTCCCACCTTTCCCAGAAGCAGACCCAGTGATCCAGGAAACTAAAGCCCTCCCTCCTGCACCATCCCTTTAGCCACGCATTCATCTGTTCTATCCTCCTATTCCTATACTCACTAGCACGTGGCACCGGGAGTAATCCAGAGATTACAACCTTTGAGGTCCTGCTCCTTAATCTTGCCCCTAGCTCCCTAAATTCTTGCTGCAGGACCTCATCCCTCTTTTTACCTATGTCGTTGGTACCAATGTGGACCACGACCTCTGGCTGTTCACCCTCCCCCTACAGAATGCCCTGCAGCCGCTCAGTGACATCCTTGACCCTGGCACCAGGGAGGCAACAAACCATCCTGGATTCACGTCTACGGCCACAGAAACGCCTATCTGTTCCCCTTACTATAGAATCCCCTACGACTATTGCTCTCCCACTCTTTTTCCTCCCCTCCTGGGCAGCAGGAGCGCCCCCAGTGCCAGGAAGCTGGCTGCTGCTGCCTTCCCCTAGTGAGTCATTCCCCCCAACAGTATCCAAAACGGTATACTTGTTTGAGAGGGGAATGGTCACAGGGGTTTCCTGCACTACCTGCCTACTTCTATTGCTCCGCCTGGTGGTCACCCATTTCCTGTCTTCCTGTGCAGCCCTTCCCTGCGGTGTGACCAACTCACTAAACGTGCTATCCACGAACTTCTCAGCCTCGTGAATGCTCCACAACCCATCCACCCGCAGCTCCAGCTCCTCAATGCGGTCTGCTAATAGCTGCAGATGGATGCATTTCCTGCACACGTAGTCACCAGGGGCAGTGCCCCTGAATTCCCACATGGAGCAGGAGGAGCACATCACGGGGCTGGGCTCTCCTGGCATGACTTTCCCCTTAATTAATTTAAATTAATTTACTATCACCAATTAAAGATATCTCTAAGGCTCTTGTATAGTCTACCAACAGTACCTGCTACACCAGAAAAGACCCTAGTAACGATAAACTACAGAGTTAAAGTTTAAAAAAGAGAAATACTCACCAACCAATCACTTACCTGCTCCCTGGTGACGTCACACACTGACTATTTTTTACCTCTCTCCCCGCTGCGGAGTTGGTGTGCCTCGCTGGTCGTGGGTTTTTATACCCGGCTGCTCCTCCTCTGCTCCCGCTGCTCCGAGTGCTCTCGGGCCTCGCTGGTCGTGGGTTTTTATACCCGGCTGCTCCTCCTCTGCTCCCGCTGCTCCGAGTGCTCTCGGGCCTCGCTGGTCGTGGGTTTTTATACCCGGCTGCTCCTCCTCTGCTCCCGCTGCTCCGAGTGCTCTCGGGCCTCGCTGGTCGTGGGTTTTTATACCCGGCTGCTCCTCCTCTGCTCCCGCTGCTCCGAGTGCTCTCGGGCCTCGCTGGTCGTGGGTTTTTATACCCGGCTGCTCCTCCTCTGCTCCCGCTGCTCCGAGTGCTCTCGGGCCTCGCTGGTCGTGGGTTTTTATACCCGGCTGCTCCTCCTCTGCTCCCGCTGCTCCGAGTGGAGCAGGATCAGGCTACACGGCCCCTGGGCCCGCTCCGCTACCCACAGGACCATGACCGATCCGGACCTAGACTCATGTCCAAATTCCTGCCCGCTCCCCGTAACCCTTAATTCCCTTTACTTCTAGGAAACTGTCAATTTCTGTTTTAAATTTATGTAATGATGTAGCTTCTACAGCTTTTTGGGGCAGCATATTCCATGGACCTACCACCCTCTGAGTGAAGTAGTTCCTCCTCATCTCAGTTTTGAAAGAGCAGCCCCTTATTCTAAGACCATGCCCCCTAGTTCTAGTTTCACCCATCACCGGGAACATCCTCCCCGCATCCACCCGATCCAACCCCTTCACAATCTTATATGTTTCAATAAGATCGCCTCTCATTCTTCTGAACTCCAATGAGTAGAGTCTCAATCTACTCAACCTCTCCTCATATGTCCATCCCCTCATCCCCGGGATTAACCGAGTGAACCTTCTTTGTACTGACTCGAGAGCAAGTATGTCCTTTCTTAAGTATGGACACCAAAACTGTATGCAGTATTCCAGGTGTGGTCTCACCAATACCTTGTACAACTGAAGCAAAACTCCCTATTTTTATATTCTATCCCCCTAGCAATGAAAGCCAACATTCCATTATATTATAAATTTATTACAGTTCTAGGCCTATTACATGCTGGAGTCACGGGTATTTAGTCTTGGTGCAGGTTGTGATTATGGCCCGCAGGCTCCGAGTACTGAAGAGCTGAAGTCAATGTTGTGCATTTCCTAAAACAGATTTTTACTGCTGACATCTCGACATTTCATTGTAGGTAATTAGGAATTAAACAATTAAATGTAGGCTTCTTCAGCTCAGAATTTTACCTCCAGTTTTTTTTTACTAAATGTGCGCTCCAATGGTTTAAGAGAAATGGTAATGAAAGGTGAACTCCAGTTTGTTTAAATAACGAATCTGATTGATTGCCGTATTCAGGAGGGATTGACAGGGTCGATGCTGAGAGGTTGTTTCCCCCTGGCTGGAGAGTCTAGAACCAGGGGTCACAGTCTCAGGATAAGGGGTCGGCCATTTAAGACTGAGATGAGGAGGAATTTCTTCACTCAGAGGGTTGTGAATCTTTGGAATTCTCTGCCCCAGAGGGCTGTGGATGCTCAGTCGTTGAGTATATTCAAGGCTGAGATCGATAGATTTTTGGACTCGAGGGGAATCGAGGGATATGGAGATCGAGCAGGAAAGTGGAGTTGAGGTCAATGATCAGCCATGATCTTATTGAATGGCGGAGCAGGCTCGAGGGGCCGAATGACCGACTCCTGCTCCTAATTCTTATGTTCTTGATGAGGGGCTACTGCCGCAGCGAAAAGCTGTTTTTTCCTCTCATCTGCTGCGGATGCTAAAGAA
>NC_140991.1:316832006-316872006 GCF_052327205.1 Somniosus microcephalus | reverse complement strand
ATGCGCCTGCTGCCCTTGTCCTTCTAGGTGGAAGAGGTCGCGGGTTTGGGAGGTGCTGCCGAAGAAGCCTTGGCGAGTTGCTGCAGTGCATCTTGTAGATGGTACACACTGCAGCCACGGTGCGCCGGTGGTGGAGGGAGTGAATGTTTAAGGTGGTGGATGGGTTGCCAATCAAGCGGGTTACTTTGTCCTGGATGGTGTCGAGCTTCTTGAGTGTTGTTGGAGCTGCACTCATCCAGGCAAGTGGAGAGTATTCCATCACACTCCTGACTTGTGACTTGTAGATGGTGGAAAGGCTTTGGGGAGTCAGGAGGTGAGACACTCGCCGCAGAATACCCAGCCTCTGACCTGCTCTTGTAGCCACAGTATTTATGTGGCTGGTCCAGTTAAGTTTCTGGTCAATGGTGACCCCCCAGGATGTTGATGGTGGGGGATTCGGCGATGGTAATGCCATTGAATGTCAAGGGGAGGTGTTAGACTCTCGCTTGTTGGATAAAAAAATAAAGAATTGTATTTCTACAGCGTCTTTCACGACCAAACATCCCAAAGTGCTTTACAGCCAATGAAGTACTTTTTGAAGTGTAGTCACTGTTGTAATGTGGGAAACGCAGCAGTCAATTTGCGCACAGCAAGCTCCCACAAACAGCAATGTGATAAATGATCAGATAATCTGTTTTTAGTGATGTTGATTGAGGGATAAATATTGGCCCCAGGACACTGGGGAGAACTCCCCTGCTCTTCTTCGAAATAGTGCCCATGGGATCTTTTACGTCCACCTGAGAGAGCAGACGGGGCCTCGGTTTAACATCTGGTCTGAAAGACGGCACCTCCGACAGTGCAGCACTCCCTCAGTACTGCACTGGGAGCGTCAGCCTGGATTTTTGTGCTCAAGTCTCTGGTGTGGGAGTTGAACCCACAACCTTCTGACTCAATGGCGAGGGTGCGGCCACAGCTGACACACAGAGTCATTGCCTGGCACTTGTGTGGTGCAAATGTTGTAAAGCTCCCACAGTGATGCACTGTGCTTTGAGGCTATCTGTCTGAGGCTGAACCTCACTGTTCGCAACCTTGGTGTCATATTTGACCCAGAAATGAGCTTCCGACCACATATCCGCAGCATAACTAAGACCGCCTATTTCCACCTCCGTAACATCGCCCGTCTCCGCCCTTGCCTCAGCTCATCCGCTGCTGAAACCCTCCTCCATGCCTTTGTTACCTCTAGACTTGACTATTCCAACGCACTCCTGGCTGGTCTCCCACATTCCACCCTACGTAAACTTGAGGTGATCGCTATGGGTCTGGAGTTACATGTAGGCCAGACCGGGTAAGGACGGAAGATTTTCTTCCCTAAAGGACATTAGTGAACCAGATGGGTTTTTATGACAATCCGATAGTTTCATGGTTACTAACTTTTTTTTATACCAGATTTATTTAGTTAATTGAATTTAAATTCCCCAGTTGCACAGAAATCATAGAAATTTACAGCACAGAAGGAGGCCATTCGGCCCATCGTGTCTGTGCCGGCCCAATAAGATCTCTCCAGCCTAATCCCACTTTCCAGCTCTTGGTCCGTAGCCCTGTAGGTTCCGGCACTTCAAGTGTATATCCAAGTACTTTTTAAATGTGATGAGGGTTTCTGCCTCTCCCACCCTTTCAGGCAGTGAGTTCCAGACCCCCACCACCCTCTGGGTGAAAAAAGTTCTCCTCAACTCCCCTCTAATCCTTCGACCAATTACTTTAAATCTCTGCCCCCTGGTTATTGACCTCTCTGCTAAGGGAAATAGGTCCTTCCTATCCACTCTATCTAGGACCCTCATAATTTTATACACCTCAATTAAATCTCCCCTCAGCCTCCTCTGTTCCAAAGAAAACAACCCCGGCCGATCCAATCTTTCCTCATAGCTAAAATTCTCCAGCCCAGGCAACATCCTCGTAAATCTCCTCTGTACCCTCTCTAGTGCAATCACATCCTTCCTGTAATGTGGTGACCAGAACTGCGCGCAGTACTCAAGCTGTGGCCTAACTAGTGTTTTATACAGTTCGAGCATAACCTCCCTGCTCTTGTATTCTATGCCTCGGCTAATAAAGACAAGTACCCCGTAGGCCTTCTGAACCACCTTATCTAGCTGTCCTTAAAACATTAACAAAAGCCTTTTGTTGCTAGTTCCCTCTCCCAGTTCATTGATTTTCCTGCTACCATCACTGTCCACTATGTTTGTATATAATATAAAATGATAATGAAAGTAATTGATTTTTGAGTTTCCCATCTTCAGAAGGTAATACTCTCACACAGCAGGTGAGCATGTTTGCAGGTATTGGGGCTGACTGAGATAATAAGCTAATGGTCTGTAGTCTTCCTTGCAACATCATAAAATTATTGTAATGGACATAAATTTTAGAACAATTTTAATGCACAAAGCATTGATGTAAAGGAGATAATAACTTGTATTTTATCGTACTCAAATGCAGGAAGACAGTACATTGCATTTTAAATGTGGTGTGGAGATGCCGGTGTTGGACTGGGGTGGACAAATGTGAGAAGTCACACAACACCAGGTTATAGTCCAACAGCTTTATTTGAAATCACAAGCTTTCGGAGCGCTGCTCCTTCGTCAGGTGAAGTGGAGAAATGCATAAAAACACAGCTTATATAGTCAGAGAATAATGTCAGATGTTTACAGGTAGTCTTTCTAACTGCCATTTATCACACCTCGGCAGAGAGATAATCACAGCAATCAAAGGTGTAAATGGTGTCCAAACAGGTCAGTCAGGAAAACAGAGCTGTGTTTTTATGCATCTCTCCACTTCACCTGACGAAGGAGCAGCGCTCCAAAAGCCTGTGATTTCAAATAAAGCTGTTGGACTATAACCTGGTGTTGTGTGATTTCTTACATTTGCATTTTAAATGAAGGAGGTAAAAATTTACCAATCGTATGTAATTTACGGCCCAGGGAGCAATGTTCCCTCTTATTTTTTTTGGGTGCCCAGCCCCTTCGAAAAACTGCACAACCGAGAGCCCCATGGCTTAAAGGGAACATTGCTTGGGAACACCAATACACGTCAACGTTTTCACAGTCACTTTCCCGCTACCACCTAGAAAGACAAGGGCAGCAGGCGCATGGGAACACCACCACCTCCAAGTTCCCCTCCAAATCACACACCATCCTGACTTGGAAATATATCGGCTGTTCCTTCATCGTTGCTGGGTCAAAATCCTGGAACTCCCTCCCTAACAGCACTGTGGGAGCACCTTCACCACACGGACTGCAGCGGTTTAAGAAGGTGGCTCACCACCACCTTCTCAAGGGCAATTAGGGATGGGCAATAAATGCTGGCCATGCCAGCGACGCCCACATCCCGTGAACGAATAAAAGATGCAACCTCTCCCCCCTCCAGTCCACAAAGGCACTCTACCTGCTCCGAACCCAGTTGAGAGATGCTGGACCCCCAACCAACATAGCTCTCTCTCTCTCTCTGAGTCAGAAGGTTGTGGGTCCGAGTCCCACTCCAGAGACTTGAGCACAAAAATCCAGGTTGACACTCCCAGTGGAGCGCTGCACTGTCGGAGGTGTCATCTTTCAGAGGCTCCATCTGCCCTCTCAGGTGGATGTAAAAGATCCTGCGGCACTATCTCGAAGAAGAGCAGGGGAGTTCTCCCCGGTGTCCTGGGGCCAATATTTATCCCTCAATCAACATCACTAAAAACAGATTATCCGGTCTTTATCACATTGCTGTGTGTGGGAGCTTGCTGTGCGCAAATTGGCTGCCGCGTTTCCTACATTACAACAGTGACTACACTTCAAAAAGTACTTCATTGGGTGTAAAGCGCTTTGGGACGTCCTGAGGTGGTGAAAGGCGCTATAGAAGTGCAAGTCTTTCTTTCTTTCTAAGCATGTAACCAATTTTTTTTAAAATTGATCCGCTAAAGAATGCGCTGAGCGATGCTGAGCTGAACGGGGTTTATTTTGCCTTTGAAGCGTTGCCTGCCCGTGAACATACTCGTGTCTCCTGTTCTTGTCTTTCAGTCGATAGTCTGGGATTGGGACTCCAATGGTAAGCACGACTTTATCGGAGAGTTCACGTCGAACTTTGTAGAAATGCGAGGGGCAATGGATGGCAGACAGGTAGGAAAAGCACCTTTTACCTTTGGACCTTCAACACAGTTTTCTTTTGTAATGAAAATTCACGAGTGTTTTTTTTCCTTCACTGACGGAGCTAATTGGTGTAAAAAACCCCACCCATGTGACCATGTTGTTCTTGTGTCCAATGTCTCTGATTGCAGGTTCAGTGGGAGTGCGTCAACCAAAAGTACAAGCTGAAGAAGAAAAATTACAAGAATTCCGGGATAGTCATTCTCAACCTTTGTAAAGTGAGGCTCTTTCCTTTCTCCTCTGGCTGTGTGTAGAAATGACCAGTTACAAAAATCTAAAACATTACCAACCCAACGTGAGGGATTGACAGGGTAGATGCTGAGAGGTTGTTTCCCCTGGCTGGAGAGTCTAGAACCAGGGGTCACAGTCTCAGGATAAGGGGCCGGACATTTAGGACTGAGATGAGGAGGAATTTCTTCACTCAGAGGGTGGTGAATCTTTGGAATTCTCTGCCCCAGAGGGCTGTGGATGCTCAGTCGTTGAGTATATTCAAGGCTGAGATCGATAGATTTTTGGACTCTTGGGGAATCAAGGGATATGGGGATCGGGCGGGAAAGTGGAGTTGAGGTCGAAGATCAGCCATGATCTTATTGAATGGCGGAGCAGGCTCGAGGGGCCGAATGGCCGACTCCTGCTCCTAATTCTTATGTTCTTATACCACTAAACATCGAGATGTGTTTGTTCCATATTGATTTGCAATCGTTTCTCCTTCTCCCTCCCCCCGCCTGGGGGGAGTGGGGGGTGGGTCTCAGTCGCTTTATTGTTGGTATTTTGCAAAGTGGCTGCTTGTCTTCTGGGATGCTTGTGGTGCAGGAGCTGTGTCTTGTACAGTTTGCTTTGCTCAACCCCAGCTTGCTCCTTCCACCAACATAAACCTCGGGGCTACACAAACACATTTTGGAGTCATGGAAACTTTTTTCCATTAATGTACCATCTCCCTCATCGACAAGGCACAAGTAAGGAGTCTGATGGAATACTCTCCACTTGCCTGGATGAGTGCAGCTCCAACAACACTCAAGAAGCTTGACACCATCCAGGACAAAGCAGCCTGCTGGATTGGCACCCCATCCACCACCTTAAACATTCACTCCCTCCACCACCGGCGCACCGTGGCTGCAGTGTGTACCATCTACAAGATGCACTGCAGCAACTCGCCAAGGCTTCTTCGGCAGCACCTCCCAAACCCGCGACCTCTTCCACCTAGAAAGACAAGGGCAGCAGGCGCATGGGAACACCACCACCTCCAAGTTCCCCTCCAAGTCACACACCATTCTGACTTGGAAATATATCGGTTGTTCCTTCATCGTCACTGGGTCAAAATCCTGGAACTCCCTCCCTAACAGCACTGTGGGAGCACCTTCACCACACGGACTGCAGCGGTTCAAGAAGGCGGCTCACCCCCACCTTCTCGAGGGCAACTAGGGATGGGCAATAAATGCCGGCCTTGCCCATATCCCATGAACGAATAAAAAAAAGGAGTGGGCAGATTTCTGTGTTTAACTGGCAGTCAGGCATTGCTAGTGGAATGGTGACACTTTCGTAATAGTAATGGTTGCTGTGACCTCCCATGTAGCCACTTTGGAATAAGAGAAGGCCATTCAGCCCCTCCAACTTGTTCCGCCATTCAATTAGATCATGGTAAACTCCATTTACCCGCTTTAGCTCCTTAGCCCTTGATACCCTTACCTAACAAAAATTCTATCGATCTCAGTCTTGAAATCTCCCATCCTCAGCCTCTGGGGACAGAGAATTCCAGATTTCTACTACCCCTTGGGTGTGGGGAAGGTGCTTCCTGATTCCCCTCCTGAATAGCCCAGCTCTTATTTTAAGAATATATCCCCTCGTTCTTGATTCTCCCAACAGCGGAAATAGTCTCGCTGCATTTACTCGATAGAACCCTTTTAACATCTTAAGCACCTCGATCAGCTCACCCCTCAATCCTCTATACTCGAGGGAATACAAGCCCAGTTTATGTCAACTAATACACCTCAGAGCACAATTTGGTTTTGTCTTTTTTTCCATTTAAGACATCCTTACTTACACTTGAGTGTAAGCACATTCTTTGTGTTTGTTTGTCAAGAGAATAAAATGTAGTCACTTTTTTCCAGCGCAGACAGAAAGCGACCTCAGAGTTCACGTTGCCCTGTGTCAAGCCGGTTGTACACCAGTGTAAAAAGACACAGTAATGTACGTAAATTGCCTGAGAATTATTCAGCAGCACAGAACGGTGATTGAAGCCACTGAATATAATGGCCCAAAGCAGTGAATTTCAGCCGGCAGACTGGTAGCCCTGCTGCTGTCGTGATGCTAATCGTGATCCATTATGCCCACAAAGCTGATCTAGTTTTACCGCTGTCCGCGCATTACCTCTATAAAAAAAAACCCTATGGGCTAGAAGTTGGCCTCCTTAGCGCCTCACGTTAGCGCCTCGGGGGGATGATAACGGGGCGCTAATGACTTAGCGCCCGGGCGCGGCAACGTCACCGCCGGCCGCGCAGCGCCCCCCCCCCCCGGACCCGATCTTTGGTTCCGCCCCCTGCGGCATCGCCGGGCGAAAACACCGGCAGCGGCAGGAGGCGTTGATCAGGAGGCCGGGCACTTCGGGGGCGACACTTAAAGGCCAGGCGGCCGAAGTAAGGGGAAAAGAAAAAATCAACCGCTCCTTCTCTGGCTTTTTTTTGCTTTTTTTTTTGTTCCCCCCGCGCTCGATCGGCCCAGCACTCTGCTGCAGTGCTTCGGGCTGATTGGTCCAGATCGCGACTGCCGTCGGGGACCAGGTGAGTTTTCCTCTTGCAGAGCCTGCAGCGATGGCCCATCCCTTTAAGGGAACGAAGGAGCCTTCCAACATGACAGTGCGGCCCAGCCCAGTGTGGAGCTGCTCACTGCCTCGCCCCGCCTCCCGCCTGCTGCGCTCCAGGAAGGAAGCGGAGCGCTTGATTTAGCGTTTGATCCACTTTCTTCCTGGAGCTCCAAAACCCAATTTTTTTTAAAGCTGGGGATCATTAGCGCCTGGCGCTAACTTTCCCAGCTTTCAACAGTTACCCCCCCTCCCCCTGCCCAAACGGGGCGAGACCAACTTTCTAGCCCTCTGGATTCCCATTTCGAAAAGCACAAAGCATTTCTGTGGGATCTAGAACCAGGGGGCACAGTCTCAGGATAAGGGGTCGGCCATTTAAGACTGAGATGAGGAGGAATTTCTTCACTCGGAGGGTTGTGAATCTTTGGAATTCTCTGCCCCAGAGGGCTGTGGATGCTGAGTCGTTGAGTATATTCAAGGCTGAGATCGATTAAAAAAAGATAGACTTGCATTTCTACAGCGCCGTTCACGACCACCGGACGTCCCAAAGCACTTTACAGCCAATGAAGTACTTTTTGAAGTGTGGTCACTGTTGTAATGTAGGAAACGCGGCAGTCAATTTGCGCACAGCAAGCTCCCACAAACAACAATGTGATAATGACCAAATAATCTGTTTTAGTGATGTTGATTGAGGGAGAAATATTGGCCCCAGGACACCGGGGAGAACTCCCCCTGCTCTTCTTCAAAATAGTGCCGTGGGATCTTTTAAGTCCACCTGACGGAGCAGACGGGGCCTCGGTTTAACGTCTCATCCGAAAGACGGCACCTCCGACAGTGCAGCACTCCCTCAGTACTGCACTGGGAGTGTCAGCCTAGATTGTTGTGCTCAAGTCTCTGGTGTGGGACTTGAACCCACAACCTTCTGACTCAGAGGCGAGGGTGCTGCCCACTGAGCCTCTGCTGACACTTTTGATAGATTTTTGGACTTGAGGGGAATCGAGGGATATGGGGATCGGGTGGGAAAGTGGAGTTGAGGTCGAAGATCAGTCAGGATCTTATTGAATGGCGGAGCAGGCTCGAGGGGCCGAATGGCCGACTCCTGCTCCTAATTCTTATGTTCTTATGCTCTTACACACAGTTCGGCCATACACATAGATACACACACACTCACACTCAGCACAGCTGTTACACTTTTAGCGCTGACATAACGCAATCAAATTTCGCCCAGTGTGTTACCAGGAATATAAATGTCTCGCTGCATGCTTGAGACGTTCAGATTTGCTACTCTGGTGATCACACGCTGCTTGAGTTTCAGCTTTGCAATTTACGGTGTTATCAGGATACTTTGTTCAACAACATCGTCCCTTCCCATCTTCCCGCCTGCCTCATGTGCTCTGCACAATCAGGGAGCGATGCGCAATTTCCGTGTGTTGGTTGTGTACTTGGCAACGATAAAGCGGATTCCGTCCGTTCTGCTTTTACTTGCTTACTTCCCCCATTTGAGTTTTAGCCAGTTGTTATTCATGCGATGTGAATCAGCCCAGGGCCCACGAGCTCCTGGCCCGGACCGTTAATCCTGCTACTGACCCAAGCGCCTCGTGGAATGTCTTAGCGCTGGAGTGGTTTTCGTGAAGTGCTTGTCTGAGTGAAAGCTATGATTCTCTTGCCAAATGTAATTAAAGTTCTCTCCGACCTGCAGATTCACAAGATGCACTCCTTCCTTGATTACATCATGGGCGGATGTCAGATTCAGTTTACAGTAAGTGACTCTTCATTACAGATTTTAATCAAACTTAAAATCCAGCTCTGCCCTGTCTTGCTGTAGCTGCCGAAACATATTAACGGGCATGAATATTTCAGCGAGGCTGGCCGGGCAGAGGGCATTATATAATCGAGTGGCTTTTCAGCAATCTTCGGAGTAGAGTGTTCCACCTGTTGCGCGCCAATCAGTTCTGCCCATGCGGATTGAGCGACGTAAAGTGCCACGGTGGCCTTCATTAGGAAGAGCTGAGCGAGTGAGGGGCTTAGAAGAGCCAGGCTGTCTGTCCCCTGCACTGATCTGTGTGTGAGTCAGCCCTTCTCTGGGTGATAGTGGATTGGCGGTTAGGATCAGATCAGCCATGATCTTATTGAATGGTGGAGCAGGCTCGAGGGGCCGATTGGCCTACTCCTGCTCCTATTTCTTATGTTCTTATGATGGCCGACGGGAGGAGGTGCTCGGTGAGGTAGAAGGAGCGCACGTCAACCCAAGCACCCCACCCACCCGCCCCTTCAACCACCGTCTGCCCCACCTGTGACAGAGACTGTAGGTCCCGCATTGGACTCATCAGTCACCTGAGAACTCATTTTTAGTGTGGAAGCAAGTCATCCTCGGTTCCGAGGGGCTGCTTAAGAAGAAGAAGAGACCACCCGTCTGCACCGACTTCTGTTTTCATTTCTAGCTGACGCTGAGATGCCTTAACCGGCAATCGGCTGAGAACCAAGGGTCGATTTTAACTTGGGGGGCCGGGGGGGGGGGGGGAAACGGAGGCACGGCCCGGGGTGGGGGGGGGGGCGGTGTGAGACGCCGACCGTTTGAACTCCTGGGGGGCCTCTTTAACGTGGGTCATGTGGGCGGGCTGCTCACCCAATCGCCTGCAGAATCAGGCAGCCCACCCACATGACCCAGGTAACGTTAGCCGCGTTTCCACACTACGTAAAGCAAGGTTCCGCCTCTTAAACGAGGCTCCACCTCTTAAAGCGAGGCTTACCCTCTTAAAGTGAGGCTCCACCTCTTAGGTTCTGCCTCTTAAAGTGAGACTCCACCTCTTAAAGCGAGGTTGCATCCCTTGCTCGCGCTCGACACCTCTGGAAGACTTGTTGGCTTCAGAGATGAGTCAAATGGTTGCCCCGCACCCCCTTCACTTTTCTGATGCCTCCCTTGTGGAGGGAGTGAGGGGGCAGGAGGTCGGTAGTCTTCCCCAGCACATGCGGTAGCATCCCCAAGGTCACTGTCAGCCAGGCCTGGACAGAGGTGGCTGATCGGGTCACTGCCAGCAACAACAACAACAACACAAGCGCTCCGCGAGGCGATTATCAAACAAAATCTGACACTGAGCCACACAAGGAGGTAGAAGGACGTGAAAGAGGTAGGTTTTAACATCTGGAAGCTGGAAACTCTCCGGGTAAACCAGACAACAAAAGATCCTGTGATCCAATTCGGCCGAGATCCACCTCTCACCCTCCTTCCGGCAGCCCTCAGACGCCAATCCCGCTCGGTTTTGCTGGGGGTGGTCGGGGGGGGGGGGGTCCGGGGATGGATGGGACATCCGCAATTTGGGGTTAAAATTAGGAACTCGCTTGCCTGGGGTGGAGGCTTAATACGCAGCCAGAGACTGGTATGTTCAAACAGTGGGGGTGGCGAGCGGGGGGGGGGGGGAAACCTGTGGGTAGCCATGGTAACTCGGCCCTTTGAAGTCGTGTTGTCCCTTTGTTAATGTCGTTAACGTTGTAATTCTAGTGACGTGTATATCGGTGTTGGTGGGGGCGCGGTTTTTGGAGGGTATGAATTCTTCACTGTCTCCCCAACCTTCGGGCCGAGTGTGGCTGAGCGAGCGTAGGGGAACCGCGTCTCGTCACTGGCCTCTGCGGTGCGAGAGTATCAGCCGGCGTGGCCCACATTCTGTGGCGTCACACGTTTGCGACCTGATTCACAGCGCCCGCTCCTGCCCCCCCACTCCGCCCCCCCACTCCGCCCCTCCCCCCCTCCGCACCACCCCCCCACACCGCCCTCCCGTCCCCCACACCGCCCCTCCCCCCCACTCACACTGTGATTCCGTCAACTAAAATGTACGCGTCTTTCAGCTGTAGAATCATAGAAATTTACAGCACAGAAGGAGGCCATTCGGCCCATCGTGTCTGTGCCGGCCGAAAAAGAGCGATCCAGCCTAATCCCACTTTCCAGCTCTTGGTCCGTAGCCCTGTAGGTTCCGGCACTTCAAGTGTATATCCAAGTACTGTTTAAATGTGATGAGGGTTTCTGCCTCTACCACCCTTTCAGGCAGAGAGTTCCAGACCCCACCACCCTCTGGGTGAAAAAAGTTCTCCTCAACTCCCCTCTAATCCTTCTACCAATTACTTTAAATCTCTGCCCCCTGGTTATTGACCTCTCTGCTAAGGGAAATAGGTCCTTCCTATCCACTCCATCCAGGCCCCTCATAATTTTATCCAGATATTTATAATCAATTTGAAGCCGTCCCATGTTCAGAGCCGCCTTCAGCCTGAGCCCTGCGGAACATGAGACTGTGACATAGGCGATTCAGTCTCGGAGCAGCACTGACGGGAGGGACCTGGGCACTCGACAGTCACCCCCTTGCTCCCTCTCATCTGGGCTTGGCACATGGGGAGGAGGGCCCATTCGAGAGAGAAGGAACCCTTGATAAATAAGAAAGACCGTAACGTTAGATCGTACAGCGTAGATTAATATATCCCATCATTATGTTTGGAAAAATGACCAGGCGTTGGTACACGAGGGAGAGAGAGATACCCTAGCTGAGCAACAGTCGAGAGAGAAGTGCGCATCACCCTAGCAACAGCCAGTGTTTAAGATTGAAGAAAGGCTTCGGGCTGTTTATGGCGGAGCCATACTGTAAACATCCCACCATACACCATTGCAACCTACGCAAGGGGATGTTGACATGCATTGCAAAAGGATGTTGATGTATAAATGTGCAGAGAAATTTAAACTTGTGTGCGTAAGAATCGGCTGAGGGATGGTGCATTGACCGACGACTACCAAATAAGGCAAGGCCACGTCAAGTTTGGTAAAGTAGTCAGTGTGCAAAAAAAGAAGCTTTTGTGTTAAGTTTGAGAAAAATGAGAGAAACCTTCTTGAGCACACACCTACACTCAGAACTACTGACGAAACTCTGCTTGTAAACTGCGTCACACTCTGAGGAAATTATACTCCGAATTTTAGCCATAGTAGACAAAAAAATAAAGAGATTATAACCCTAAGACCTAATGCTTTAATACTCAACTGAACAACAGAAGATTGTTTGAACCCACATCAGGTACTCTGCACGCGTTGACATTTGGCACTTTCCCTATCGCTGCTGGTTTTGATGTCAGGTTGCTATGTGAGGACAGGCATGTAATTACATTTGCTTTTAACCTGCAGAGTTGTTGAAGTGGACAACAAATTAATAAAGGGATGTTCAGGGAAATATCACAGTCTGGCTCTTTACTAATTTCACCCACCAGCATTGCGTCTGCCTCAATTTCCTTCATGTTTCTCCCACTTGCATTTTCACACCTTGTTGATGATCCTCTGGAATAAAAACAGAAAATGCTGGGAAACGCGCAGCATCTGTGGAGAGAGAAACCGAGTCAACGTTTCAGCTCGATGACCTTTCGTCAGAACTGGAAAAAGTTGGAGATGTCTCCGGGCGCTCCGGTTTCCTCCCACAGTCCAAAGATGTGCGGGTTAGGATGATTGGCTATGATAAATTGACCCTTAGTGTTAGGGGGGATTAAATACGTGGGGTTACGGGGATCGGGTGGGATATGTGTCGGTGCAGGCTCGATGGGCTGAAATGGCCTCTATCTGCACTGTGGGGTTTCTGTGATTCTGTGATTCTGTGATGTGACAGGTTTTAAGCAAGTGCAGGAACAGGGAAAGGGGGGAGGGGAGGAAAGAACAAAAGGGAAGGTCTGTGATAGGGTGGAAGGCAGGAGAGATTAAATGAGAAAAGGGATGATGGTGCGAGGCAAGAGGAGATGGTAATGGGACAAGTAAAGAAACAAAAGACGGGTCTAGAGGAGATGTAAATGGCAATGGCAGAATGATCGACAGCTGCCATGTGAGAGAGAGACAAAAAAGATGGGGCAGAAGCTATGATCTGAAATTGTTGAACTCGATGTTGAGTCCAGAAGGCTGTAAAGTGCCTAATCGAAAGATGAGGTGTTGTTCCTCGAGCTTACGTTGATCTTCATTGGAACAGTGTAAGAGGCCGAGGACAGAGAGATCAGAGTGGGAGTGGAGCGGAGAATTAAAGTGACAGGGGACCGGAAGCTCGGGGTCACCCTTACGGACTGAATGGAGGTGTTCCGCAAAGCAGTCGCCCAATCTGCGTTTGTTCTCCCCAATGTAGAGGAGACCGCATCGTGAGCAGCGGTCACGATGATGATCCTGTGACTGTGGCGCAGGCACAGTGGAGGATGTTTGATGTTCGGAGGAACGGGAAGTCAGTCGCAGAGATTTGGCACCGAGCTACTGATTCAGGCGGCATCATCCGCCGTGTGCTTCGCAAACCCCGAGCACCGCCCTCCAAGTGCCTGCTGTCCATGGAGACTTTGATCGTGATGGCCAGCATGAGGTTCAGGGAGAGGCGGGGGGAATTGGTGGCAGCTCACAGGCAGTCAGAAACAAAAGGGGAGCAAACACTGAGAGTGCTCAGCGCCAGGTAGGACATCAGCTCCCTGCTCGTGGCTTTGCTGCACGATGGGACACAGACCTGAGGCTAATGGGATGGAAAATGAAGATATTTAGAGATTGGTCATCAGACAAAACGTCCCGATGTACATCAGCCCTATTTCTGTTCAGGTGAAAGACGGTTTCTATGATATGCCGCTGTTGTTTTGTTGGCCAGTTTCTTGGCCTCAGGAATTTAGTTGACGCTTGTTGATATATCCAGAAATAATGACTAGTTAGAGAAGTTATGCTAAACTTGTATCGAACCTTGGTTAGACCACACTTGGAGTACTGCGTACAGTTCTGGTCGCCATATTATAAAAAGGATATAGAGGCACTGGAGAGGGTGCAGAGAAGATTTACAAGGATGATACCAGAAATGCGAGGGTGTACATATCAGGAAAGGATGAACAGGCTGGGTCTCTTTACTCTTGAAAAAAGAAGGCTGAGGGGTGACCTAATAGAGGTCTTTAAAATTATGAAAGGTTTGGATAGAGTGGATACAGAGAGAATGTTTCCACTTGTGGGGAAGAGCATTACTAGAGGTCATCAATATAAGATAGTCACCAAGAAATCCAATAGGGAATTCAGAAGAAACTTCTTTACCCAGAGAGTGGTGAGAATGTGGAACTCGCTACCACAGGGAGTGGTTGAAGCGAATAGTATAGATGCATTTAAGGGGAGGCTGGACAAGCATATGAGGGAGAAGGGAATAGAGGGTTACACACACAGACACACAGACAGACACACACAGACACACACACACAGACACACATACACAGACACACACACACACACAGACACACACACACACAGACACACAGACATACACACACACACACACACAGACACACACACAGACACACACAAACACACACACACACACAGACACACACAGACACACACACACACACAGACACACAGACACACACAGACACACAGACACACACACATACACACACACACACTATTCCACCAGGGTTCACTGCATAGGTAAATAACCATTCATTGCCAGTATACAGAAAATTCCAAAGGAGATTAATGACTGGGTTGGTATGGGTGGGTGTTAATGTTGGGACATTAACCGATTCAGAACTCCTAGATCACAGAATTTGACTTCAATTTACAACAATGAACTGCTTTCGATGGGAAAGATATTTTACTGAGTTCTGATACTATCCTAACTGTTCTAGTATGAGACAGCTGGGCCCTTGCTGGTGACTCTTAATCCTCCCTTGCTGCAGCGTTCCTTTCTTTCAAGCCGCTGGTCACTCACAGGCCGGGAGCAGAGGTTTTGTGCCGATTGCACACTCTGAGGACATCGTGACTTGGGAATGCAGCCAATAAGCTGGTACCCCAATCCACGATATCACCAGACAGCAAAGTCTTCCCTCTTGGCTTGTGTGGCATCTCAAGGAATATCCACACCCCTTGTTTGCAAAAATGGCGATGCTCTGCCAGTCAATGCGTGGCCTCTCACAGCAACAAAGAATTACCTTGAGTCTACAGCACAGAAACAGGCCACTCGGACCAGCTGGTCTATGCCAGTGTTTATGCTCCACACGAGCCTCCTCCCACCCGACGTCATAGAGTCATAGGCGGAGAAATTCGGTATCGCCCCGTTTGGGGCGCGATTATCGGCCGGACGCAAAGTTTAGCGCCTGGCGCTAATTATCGTCTTTGACTGCAAACTTGGCTTTTATCACCCCTGGAGGTGATTAGAGCGTTAAGTCAGGCGCTACACACCTCTCTTAAGGCGCTAACGCCGAGGAGCGAGGCGCTACCTCAGAGCGCTGGCGAAGCTCATGTGATGTCAGTCAGCAATGGAACACAGACACACTGGCGCCGGCCAGTTCTTAAAGGGGAGGGTCGATCTTGCTCTCCATCCACACCCTGCTCATTGCAGCCTTGAATCTCGGCCTGGAGAGACCTGTACATCAAATCTGCTGGAAAGAACAATGGAGAGACCCAGGGAAAGAGCTCAGAGTGCAGCCCCCACAGTCTCTTCTAAATCGATACAAGGAAGGGCAAATCAAATTAAACCTGCAAAGTGCTGCTCAGTACCCAAAACTCCTTCACACAGCGTTGAATCTCTCCAGAAGTCTCTCTCTCTCTCTCAGAATGCGTGGTGCAAAAACGTCGGCGACAAAAAAAGGCAGGAAGCGGTCGCCTTTAAATAGCGCTCCCCCAGTCCTTTCCCGACTGCAAAACGCTCCCCTCAACCTGTCGTTGCTAGCGGCAGGCGGTAAGGCAGGGGGCGCCACTCAATATCCGGTCCGGGGCGCTACCGGGGCATTGCGCACTCGACTGGCGTCACGATCTGCCAGCGCAGGAGAGCGTGGCGGTAGTGTTTAGCGCCACCGCAAAAACATCGCCGCGCCCGGGCGCTAGTTGCTTTGAACCCCGTTAGTGCCCTCTTAGGGCACAAACGGGAGGCGCTAAGCAACTGAATTTTTCCCCCTGAGTGTCTCCGCTTCCACCACTTCCGTCGGCAGCGAGTTCAGGTCCTCACCACTCGCTGCGTAAAAAAGGTTTTCCTCACATCCCTCCCTGTATCTCTTGCCCGAAACCTTAAATCTGTGTCCCCCATTCCTTGTACCATCAACTAGTGGGAACAGCCTTTCCGCGTCTAGCCTATCCAAACCCGTCATAATCTTGTACACCTCTATCAAATCACCCCTCAACCTCCTTTGCTCTAATGAAAACAAATCCAGCTTCTCCAACCTGTCCTTGTAGCTAAGATCCCCCATCCCCGGAACCATTCTGGTAAATCTCCTCTGCACCCTCTCAAGGGCCTTCACCTCCTTCAGTGTGGCCTTCTATTCCTCATATACTTATCTAGTTTCAACAAAACAACATGGGGAGAACATTTTGTGCTGGCCAACAAATTTGGCGGCATCACCGGCAACTGCAGTTAACGGCTGCTGGAAATAGCCACAGCGCCAACTGAGTGAAGTTGGTCTGGGGGTGGCGTAGAGACAGGTGGCGCAGCGCTCACCTTCCATGCAACACTGCCCTGGCGGCATTGCTGGAGAGATCCGGGGACGAAGTTCCTGTCATGTCCGGCGCTGCAACTTCCCACAGCCTCTGGGAGCGAAGCTCTTAAAGTTGAATTACCTTCCTAACCTCAACAAATGGGAAAAGTGCCTCAGCACCAACACAAGTGGCTCAGCAAGCCAGGGAAGCGGCACCCAGGGTCTCGCACGCAGCACTCCAGCTTTGTGCAGGGTTCAACACTGCAAGAGAGGTCCTCTTCCCACAGGGGCCAGGAGGCCCACCAAGGCCGTCACTGCCAGCAGTGTCACCCCCACCACCTGGCTCCAGTGCCCAAAAGAATCTTCATGACTTGAGACCACTGGTCAAGGTCAGTGAATGCATCTTCAAAAGCCGTCTCCTACCAACTGCACCACTCGCCTCACACACTGCTCAATACACGACCTCCAATCACTCACCTATCAACAATCTGCACCAATGACGAGGCTCATCTCCCATTCCTAGTCTCACCTCACCCCCTTGGAGGAGACGGTGCTGGCCATTCTTGGCAGGGGCATGGCTGAACCCTTGGCCAGCGGCGGGGCTGAAAGGATACAAGATGCCGGTATCCTCATACGTTATCCTCCTCCTGGCATGCACCTCATGCTTTCCCATCCTCCCATCACCACAACTCCACCCTTGTGCCTTCCTCACTTCACACACCCAAGAAATGCAGCCTGCCCAGCCAGTGGGACCGCAGGCGGATGATTCCATCCCGGATATCCTGGCCACAAAGGGGCTGTCTGGGATGCATCCTTCCTTCCGATTCCTCCTCTTTGGCTTCCTCCTCTTCTGCGTCTTCCTCTTCCCTCTGCAAGCGGATGCTGTAACTTTGAAATGACAGCATAAAATGCTGGAAAAGCTCAGTTGGTCCGACAGCATGTCGACCTGAGACGTGAACCCTGATTTTCTCTCCACGGATGTTGCGTGACCTGCTGGTTATTCGCAGCAGGTTCTGTCTTCTGAAAGGCCTTCATTTACCATCCGAGCCCTTGTAAGCATCCAGCAGCACTCCCTACACACTTGAAAAACTTTTCACATTGAGTGTAGCAAGCCACCACCTCAATAAAATCAAAAATGTCCAGCCCCTTGTGTTTGTACAGCGCCTTTAACGGAGTAAAACATCCCAAGGCATTTCACAGGAGCATCATAAAACAAAATTTGACACCAAAGCACATAAGGAGATATTAGAGCAGATGCTTAATCAAAGAGGTAGGTTTTAAGGAGCGTCTTAAAGGAGGAGAGAGAGGCGGAGAGGTTTAGGGAGGGAATTCCAGAGCTTAGGGCCCAGGCAGCTGAAGGCACGGCCACCAATGGTGAAGCGATTAAAATCAGGGATGCTCAAGATGGCAGAATTAGAGGAGTGCAGAGATCTCGGGGGGTTGTGGGACTAGAAGAGATTACAGAGATAGGGAGGGGCGAGGCCACGGAGGGATTTGAAAACAAGGATGAGAATTTTAAAATCGAGGCGTTGCTTAACCGGGAGCCAATGTAGGTCAGCGAGCACAGTAGGGGATGGGTTCCTCTGTGCTATTTGCCTCAACCCCTCCAGGTAGTAGCGAGCAATATTCCCGTTAAGCGGCGCAGCCAGCGCCGCGCTCCAGGCATCCCGCGCAGCCGGTGAGCCCGCTATTAAATTGAAAAAAACGCGCACGCGCAGAATTTTGAATGGGCCGCGTGGCCCGAAAAAAAATTGCAGGGAATGTTGGCAGCGAGTTCCACTCTCTGGGTAAAGAAGTTTCTCCTGAATTCCTTAGCTGGAGTTACGGGGGTCGTGTGCCACAGGCTTGTGACGGCTGTGTGTGTGTGTCTGTGTGTCTCTTGTTTCTTTTCCAGGTTGCTATAGATTTCACAGCCTCCAACGGGGACCCGCGAAACAGCTGCTCCCTACATTACATCCACCCGTACCAGCCGAACGAATACCTGAAAGCACTGGTGGCCGTGGGCGAGATCTGCCAGGACTATGACAGGTAAGGTGTTGCGAGCAAGGTCACGTCTCTCTCTGAGCTGCTGAGGGAGGCTGTCAAGTAACAGGCTGTTGCACTGTCCCGTACTCAGCTGGTCAGTGCCTGTCATAACTGGGTCTGTCAGCCAGAAGCAGCCTTTCCCGATCGCAGACAGCTGTCGTAGCGTGGGAGGAAAGTAGTCGCTCCCCAGACCTGCTTAAGTGACATCAAGCTGGAACAGTGCTTGCATTTTAAGAGGTACTTAATTCTGCAGGGAAATAGAGGTGAAGTGGGTCCTTCCGTTTAAACGAGTGCAGTTTTAAAGCGCTCGGCCGAACCTTTATCTTGGAGTGGCAGAGGATTCACGAGAGAGCTGCACAGGCGTGTGGTTTTGTTCTGAAGATGCGACGCTGCGCTTCGACAAGATCTCCGCCGCTGTGCCTGTCACCGAATGTCAGCGGTTTGTTCAATCACTCGCAGTTCTTCACAAGCACAGTGGCATAAATCCTGTGAAAAGGCAGCAGCCTGTCACCACACTACTGAGGCTCGTGCTGCTCCGCTACTTAAACAGCTCACTGGAAGTTTTCACAAAGGACAGCACCTGTAGGAATTTAAATCTCATTTAAACTTTCAAAAAATGCTCGCTTCTTACTTATTCACGAGGACGGCGTCTCTTTCAATTCAAAACACAGTGGGTGTGCTCGGGGGGGGGGGAGGGGGGAAGTTTATGATTTTTGTTAAATGTACTACACCAAAGAAACTTGCTTCCCTCCGCCCCCACCCCATTAAAAGAAAGACAGACTTGCATTTCTATAGCGCCTTTCACGACCACCAGACGTCCCAAAGTGCTTTACAGCCAATGAAGTATTTTCTGAAATGTAGTCACTGTTGTAATGTGGGAAACGTGGCAGCCAATTTGCGCACAGCAAACTCCCACAAATAGCAATGTGATAATGACCAGATAATGGGGGAGAAATTCAGTAGGTTGCGCCACCCATCAGCGCCTTAAGAGGGCGCTAAGTGGGTCGCAAGCCAACTGGCGCCAGGGCGCGGCACTGTCCACGCCTCCCACTAAATTCCGTGGGACGTTAGTGGTGGCGCTAACCGTTAGCGTGCGCCGCGGCCGTGATATTTGGCAGCACCCCCCTGATTTACCGCCGGACGCTATGTCCGACCGGTTCAGGGGGGCCTACCTGCGGCCGGGGAGGCGCAAATTAAAGGTGAGGTGTGGGGCGGCCATTTTTGTTGTTGGCCGCCTGCCAACACCTGCCTGCGCTCCCGTCCCCGGCCTCCTGAACCCACCCCGCGGAGTGCCGGCTGCGCTCCAAGAGCCCGGCACTTCTCCTCGGTGCCGGGCTCTTTTGCCGGCACTTGCGATCCTCGGGGGCCCAGCTGGGCCCCAGATCACGCTGCACAAGGCCCCTCCCCTTTAAGAAGGGGAGGAAGGCCTGCAGTACGACGTGCCGCAGCGTGTGGCGCTGCGGCATGCAGTGCCACGATATTCACTTGCAGCGCTCCAAGAGGGATGCGGGGCGCCTCCAGTAGCGCCGCGCTTCCCTTTGGGGCATTACCACTCAATTTCCGGCGGGCGGCCGCGAATGCTTCCGGGGCGCTACTTTTAGCGCCCTGGCAAGGCTGGCGCCCCAAATGGGGCTATACTCAATTTCTCCCCCAGTCTGTTTCAGTGATGTTGGTTGAGGGATAAATATTGGCCCCAGGACACCAGGGAGAACGCCCCTGCTCTTCTTCAAAATAGTGGCCCTGGGATCTTTTACGTCCACCTGAGAGAGCAGACAGGGCCTCGGTTTAACATCTCATCCAAAAGACGATACCTCCGACAGTGCGGCATTCCCTCAGCACTGCACTGGGAGTGTCAGCCTAGATTTTTGTGCTCAAGTCTCTGGAGCGGGATTTGAATCCACAATCTCCTGATTCGGGAGGCGAGGGTGCTGCCCACTGAGCCACGGGTTGACAGGGAAGGCTTGCTGTCCACCAGGGTATGCACGATACCAGGAGCTGCTCTGGTTACAGCAGACAATCTGCTGCACATTTAATTAGCGGTGGATAATCCCATTACCAGGCAAGGAAGGGGGCAGATCAAGTCTCTGACCCTCCTGGGCTGTATTCCCATCCTTGTTTTCACATCCCTCCATGGCCTCGCCCCTCCCTATCTCTGTAATCTCCTCCAGCCCCACAACCCCCTGAGATATCTGCGCTCCTCTAATTCTGCCCTCTTGAGGATCCCTGATTATAATCGCTCCACCATTGGCGGCCGTGCCTTCAGCTGCCTGGGCCCCAAGAACTGGAATTCCCTCCCTAAACCTCTCCGCCTCTCTACCTCTCTCTCCTCCTTTAAAACCTACCTCTTTGACCAAGCTTTTGGTCACCTGTCCTAATATCTCATTTTGTGGCTCAATGCCAAATGTTTGTTTGATTTACGTTCCTGTGAAGCACCTTGGGATGTTTCACTACAGTAAAAGTGTTGTATAAATACAAGTGCTTCTTGTTGATAATGACGAGAGTCGACAGCAGCAGCAGCTAGCGATTGCCCTTAACTCTTTCATACTGATTTTAGATTTCTGAGTGGCCCCTCCCCTCTTGGAGACCTCTCCTTTTGAGTGGGGGCTCCACGACAACAACTTGTATTAACAACAGAAAATGCTGGAAAAACTCAGCAGGCCAGGCAACATCCGTGGAGAGAGAGAAACGGAGTTAACGTTTCAGGTCGAAACCCTTCGTCAGGACTGAGAAAAAAGCAGGAAATGAAACAGATTAAAAGCAAGTTTGGGGGCTGGGAAATGGGGGAGGGGATGAAAGAACAAAAGCAAAGGTCTGTGGTGGGGGGGGTGAAGAGACATTAAGAGATACTCAAGGCGAGACGAGATGGTAATAGGACAGATTAAGAAACAAAAGATGGGTCTAGCTGAAGTGTGAAATGCGCTGGCAGAGTGAGAGATAGCTGCCGTGCGGGAGAGAGAGAAAAAAAAGGAAAGGCACAAACCAAACGTGTGGATAAAAAATATAAATATGATGATAGGGGCCGAGGTTATGATCTGAAATTGTTGAACTCGATATTGAGTCCGGAAGGCTGTAGAGTGCCTAAACTTGTATTAATATAGAGCCTTTAACGTAGTAAAACGTCCCAAGGCGCTTCACAGGAGCGATTATCAAACAAAATTTGACACCGAGCCACATAAGGAGATATTAGGACAGGTGACCAAAAGCTTGGTCAAAGAGGTCGGTTTTAAGGAGCGTCTTAAAGGAGGAGAGAGAGGCGGAGAGGTTTAGGGAGGGAATTCCAGAGCTTGGGGCCCAGGCAGCTGAAGGCACAGCCGCCAATGGTGGAGCGATTAGGATCGGGGGGTGCGCAAGAGGCCGGGATTAGAGGAGCGCAGAGATCTCGGAGGCTCGTAAGTGGTTACAGATGTTGTGTCTGTGTATAATAAGACACAGACTGCAGGAGAAACGATACAACAGGTGTTTACTCAACGTGGCTCACAGTGGAACTGCCTGTACAGATTACTACTCAGTGCTATATACAGGTGTGGTCACTGCCGGTACTACAGTATACATGAGCTGTAAAAAGTAGTTCCCCCCTTAAAGGTATATACATTACAATTCCTCCCCTTTTAGATTAACAGTACCATAACACTCATTTAACAATTAAATATCAAACTGATTACAATTAACACTTTTAACATGCAACATTAGCTGAAAATAGTCTATTTATATATTCAGTCTTTGGGGAGGCTTCCTGATCCTTTCTGGATAGCGCCTTTCCCGAGTATCTTGCTCTTGGTGCGGAGGCGATTCTGGCCCCCTGTCGTCGGTTGGTTCATCAGCTTCCGATGCTACTGTTTCTGGGGTAGATGCGACCTGTACGTCGGGTTCATCACCAGGTACGTATGGCGAGGCATGGGGTTGACTTGTTCCTGTGACTCTAGGATCTGGTCAGCATGGCGTCTCACGATGCACTCCCCAACGTCCACTGTGTACATTAGTGGGCCCTGCCGTGTGCATATCGTTCCTGGCTGCCATTTTTCTGTTCGGTAGTCGCGGGCCAAATCTGGTTGCCCTACATTGAAGCTCCTTGTTGGCTTCTCATGGATGTGCTGGAATTGCTTACTCTCAACATCTCTTCGTAACGAGACACGATTAATTAAAAATGTCCTAGTAAAGGATCCCCTTGGAATGAGTGACCATAACATGGTTGAATTCCATATTCAATTAGAGGGTGAGTAGGTTGGATCTCAAACAAGCGTGCTAAGCTTGAATAAAGGAGACTATGAAGGTATGAGAGCGGAATTGAGTAGAGTGGATTGGGAAAATAGATTAAAGGGTAAGACGATACATGATCAGTGGTGTACATTTAAGGAGTTATTTTACAACTTCCAAAAAATATATATTCCACTGAGAAGAAAAGGGGGTAAAAGAAAAGACAGCCATCCGTGGCTAAGTAAAGAAATTAAGGATAGTATTCGACTAAAACCAAGGGCATATAAGGTAGCCAAATCTAGTGGGAGGATAGAGGATTGGGAAAACTTTAAAAGACAGCAAAAAATAACAAAAAGATTGATTAAGAAAGGGAAGATAGATTATGAAAGTAAATTAGCAAAAAATATAAAAACAGATAGTAAGAGTTTTTATAGTTATATAAAAAGAAAAAGGGTGGCTAAAGTAAATGTTGGTCCCTTAGAGGATGAGACCGGGAAATTAATGGTGGGAAATATGGAGATGGCAAAAACACTGAATGAATATTTTACATCAGTCTTTACAGTAGAAGACACTAAGAATATCCCAACACTGGACAAACAGGGGGCTAAAGGGGGGGAGGAGCTAAACACGATCAAAATCACTAAGGAAGTGGTACTCGGTAAAATAATGGGACTCAAGGTGGATAAATCACCTGGACCTGATGGCTTACATCCTAGGGTCTTGAGGGAAGTGGCGGTAGGGATTGTGGATGCATTGGTAATAATTTTCCAAAACTCCCTGGACTCGGCAAGGGTCCCGGCAGACTGGAAAACTGCTAATGTAACACCCTTATTTAAAAAGGGCAGTAGACAGAAGGCTGGAAACTATAGACCGGTTAGCCTAACATCTGTGGTAGGTAAAATTTTGGAGTCCATTATTAAGGAGACAGTAACAGGACATTTGGATAATCATAATTTAATAGGACAAAGTCAGCATGGTTTTATGAAGGGGAAGTCATGTTTGACAAATTTGCTGGAGTTCTTTGAGGAAGTAACATATAGGGTGGATAAAGGGGAACCAGTGGACGTAGTGTATTTAGACTTCCAAAAGGCATTTAACAAGGTGCCACACAAAAGATTATTGCTTAAGATAAAAAATCACGGGATTGGGGGTAATATTCTGGCATGGATAGAGGATTGGCTATCTAACAGAAGGCAGAGAGTTGGGATAAATGGTTCATTCTCAGACTGGCAATCAGTAAGAAGTGGTGTTCCGCAGGGGTCAGTGCTGGGTCCCCAACTCTTTACAATCTATATTAACGATTTGGAGGAGGGGACCGAGTGTAACCTATCAAAGTTTGCAGATGATACTAAGATGGGAGGGAAAGTAGTGAGTGAGGAGGACATAAAAAACCTGCAAGGGGACATCGACAGGCTAAGTAAGTGGGCAGAGATTTGGCAGATGGAATACAATACTGGAAAGTGTGAGGTTATGCACTTTGGCAGGAAAAATCGTAGAGCAAGTTATTATCTTAATGGCAAGAAACTGGAAAGTACTGAAGTACAAAGGGATCTGGGGGTCCTGGTGCACGAAACTCAAAAGGTTAGTATGCAGGTGCAGCAAGTGATTAAGAAGGCCAATGGAATGTTGGCTTTCATTGCTAGGGGGATAGAATATAAAAATAGGGAGGTATTGCTTCAGTTGTACAAGGTATTGGTGAGACCGCACCTGGAATACTGCGTACAGTTTTGGTGTCCATACTTAAGAAAAGACATACTTGCTCTCGAGTCAGTACAAAGAAGGTTCACTCGGTTAATCCCGGGGATGAGGGGATGGACATATGAGGAGAGGTTGAGTAGATTGGGACTCTACTCATTGGAGTTCAGAAGAATGAGAGGTGATCTTATTGAAACATATAAGATTGTGAAGGGGTTGGATCGGGTGGATGCGGGGAGGATGTTCCCGATGATGGGTGAAACTAGAACTAGGGGGCATAGTCTTAGAATAAGGGGCTGCTCTTTCAAAACTGAGATGAGGAGGAACTACTTCACTCAGAGGGTGGTAGGTCCATGGAATATGCTGCCCCAAAAAGCTGTAGAAGCTACATCATTACATAAATTTAAAACAGAAATAGACAGTTTCCTAGAAGTAAAGGGAATTAAGGGTTACGGGGAGCGGGCAGGAATTTGGACATGAGTCTAGGTTCGGATCGGTCATGGCCCTGTGGGTAGCGGAGCGGGCCCAGGGGCCGTGTAGCCTGATCCTGCTCCTATTTCGTGTGTCTAATTCTGTTAGATTCAGGAGATGGTTCTGTGATAGTGGATTGGCGGTTAGGATCAGATCAGCCATGATCTTATTGAATGGCGGAGCACGCTCGAGGGGCCGATTGGCCTACTCCTGCTCCTATTTCTTATGTTCTTATGTACATTTGGTCTGAGCAAATCCAGGCGAGATCTTAACCTTCGGTTAAAGAACATCATGGCTGGGGCCTGGTTGGTGACTGCATGTGTCGCATTCCGGTAGGTGAACAGGAAATTGTCCACCTTGTGCTGCAGCGGAATGTTGTCATTGTACATAGCCTTTATTGCCTTCTTAAAGGTTTGTACGAACCTCTCAGCCAATCCATTTGTGGCTGGATGATACGGGCGGATGTGTAATGCCTTACCCCATTCTTTTTCAAGAACCTCTGGAACTCTTCGGACACAAACTGTGGTCCGTTGTTGGAGCAAATCTGTTCAGTTTTCTCCGTGGTGGTGGAGGACATTTTGATGACCTCAGGCCATTTCGAGTGCGCATCCACGGCTATTAAAAACATTGAGTCCATGAATGGACCAGCAAAATCAATATGCACCCGTTGCCATGGAGATGAGGGCCACTCCCATGGGTGTAGAGGGGCCTGTGGTGGTGCATTTTGGACTCTCTGGCATCCTGAGCAGCTCTTGGTCAGGTCCTCGATTTGTTTATCGATTCCCGGCCACCACACATAAGCCCTGGCTAAGCTTTTCATTTTTACCCCTCCCAGATGACCCTCATGAAGCTCATTGAGCACTCTATCCCTTAACTTGGGTGGAATTACCACTCGGGATCCACACATCAAGGTCCCCCGGCACACTGACAGCTGTTCTCTCCTTGTCGAGAATGCTGGCAACAGTGAGTCGCCATGTGCTGGCCATCCCTTCACCGTCAAATCATATACCCGAGACAGTGTCGGGTCATTTCGGGTTTCCTTTTCGATACAAGCGTTAGTTACCGGTAGGTATTCAACTATAGTCGAATGGAATATTTCGACAGGATCCACTGCTGGTGCTTCCTCCGCAGTAGGCAGTGGCAGGCGTGATAGCCCATCAGCATTTCCATGCTGTTTCGTGCCCTTATATTCAATCTCATAGTGGTGCGCCCCTAGAAAAAGTGACCATCTTTGTAGTCGTTGCGCAGTCATCACCGGAACGCCCTTCTTCGGATTAAAAATGGAGACAAGAGGCTGGTGATCAGTCAGCAAGGTGAATTTCTGCCCGTGCAGATAGTGATTGAACTTTTTCACTCCCCACACTAGGCTGAGGGCCTCCCTGTCAATCTGGGCGTAGTTACGCTCGGCTGAGGTTAGCGATCGTGACGCAAAGGCTATTGGCCTCTCTGAGCCGTCCGAGAATTTGTGCGACAGCACCGCTCCAATGCCGTAGGGTGACGCATCACATGCCAACCGAATTGGTAATGCCGGGTTGTAATGAGCCAATACCTCTTTCGATGTGATTAGTGTTTTGCTCTTCTGGAAAGCTCGTCTACAATAGTCACTCCACTTCCATGGCACCCCAGTTTGCAGTAGGGTGTTCAGTGGGTGTAGTATTGTAGACAAATTTGGCAAGAACTTATGGTAGTAGTTTACCAGCCCGAGGAACGACCTCAGTTGTGACACATTTTCCGGTGCTGGAGCCTTGACTGCTGCCTCAATCATCTCTGGGGACTTATGTAACCCCTCTTTATCGATAACGTGGCCACAATACGAGATCTGTTTTCTAAAAAACTCGCATTTGGGGCGGTTAGCTCAGAGCCCATATTCCTGCAATCTAGTGAGCACCTGCTCCAGGTTGGCAAGGTGATCACTGTCATTTTCGCCCGTGACCAGGATGTCGTCCAAATAACACTGGGTCCCTGGGATCCCTTGCAGGACTTGCTCCATTGCCCTCTGCCAAATAGCCGGAGCTGATGCTACCCCGAATACCAGCCGGTTGTATTGGTAGAGACCTTTATGGGTGTTGATTGTGAGGTATTTTTTTGATGCTTCTTCTACCTCCATTTGCAGATACGCCTGGGCCAGATCAATCTTAGTGAAGCGTTTCCCTCCAGATAGTGAAGCGTTTCCCTCCAGATAGCGAGGCGAAAATATCTTCAATCCGCGGAAGTGGATATTGTACGGTGTGAAGGATCGGGTTCACTGTTACCTTAAAGTCCCCACAGATGCGAACCTTCCTTGGTTCCCCAGGCGTGCTGTTCAACGACTTTTTCATCACAGGGACGATGGGTATAGCCCACTCGCTCCAGTCTACCTTGGACAGTACACCTGAATGTTCCAGACTCTCCAGCTCTGCTTCGACGGCTGGGCGGATCGCATAAGGTACCGGTCTGGCCTTAAAAAATTTTGGGCTTGCGTTTTCTTCAATTTTAATCGTCACTGTCACGCCTTTTAGTGTTCCAAGTCCTTGCTGGAACACTTCTTTCACGTCAGTTAGGATCTTTGACAGTCGCCCAGGTGTGACATCGTCATCCTTTTTGTCAGCCACAGTCAGTGCCTGTATGGAATGCCAACCCAGTTGTATTTTCCGGATCCATTCACGTCCCAGTAATGGTGGTCCTCCATCTTGCAATACATACAGGTCTAGTTTTGGTGTTTACTTACCGTTATATATAACGGTCACCTTTATTTTTCCTTTGGGGTAGACTTTTTGCCCCGTGTACATCTTCAAAATAATTTTTGTGTCTCTCAAGGGTATGTGTGAGAATAGCCGCTCGTCGTCCCGTCGGTTTATGACTGTTAGGGCTGATCCTGTGTCCAATTCCATCTTTACCTGGACTCCTGCTATCTTGAGAGTGACCCAAATGGTTCGGTGATCCTCCGTTGTGATCACATTATGTAGTTTCAGACAACTCAGTTCCCTGCTTTCGGAGTCGTTATCACTCTTTTGTTCGTCTGAACTATTCTCCGTCATCTTATGTACCTTCTTGTACTTTTCTTTGGTAGGTTTCTTATTGCTGGTTTTCTTTCCCGACCTGCAGACTCGTGCTATGTGTCCTACTTTTCCACACTGTCTGCACACTTTGTCTTTGAACCAGCAATCATTCTGGTCATGTGTTGTTCTGCCGCAGCGATAGCACTTCTCTGTTCCATATGACATTTCGTTTGTGCCATATTCTTGCGGTCTCTGTTGTATCTCTGCAGCGCCCCGTGCTGCTGCTTCATATGATACCGCAATGCTGAAAGCCTTTTCCAGCGTAAGGTCCTTTTCAGATAAAAGCCGTTTCTGGGTTCCTTCACTTTGAAGCCCACACACAAACTTGTCCCTTAAGGTATCTGCCAGTCCCGCTCCAAACTGGCAGTGTTTCGATAGTTTGCGCAGTTCTGTTAAATAATCAGCATTGCTTTCATCCTTATGCTGGTTCCGTTTGTGAAACTTGAATCTTTCTGCTATCAGCAGCGGTGTGGGGTTTAAATGTTCCTGTAGTATCGTTACTATGTCTTCAAAACTCTTTTCCATTGGCTTCGTTGGGGTTACTAGATTTCGTAATAAACCATACGTCTTTGCACCCATTAAATTTAACAATACCGACGCTTTCTTGTCATCTGACACCTCATTTGCCTTGCAGTACACCTCTATTCGTTCGACATATGTAGTCCAATCTTCGACTTCATTGTCAAATGCGGTGATACTGCCACTCATCGGCATTTTGGGTGTGGTTTAAAATGGCATCTCCCAATGGCTTAAAATGGCATCTCCCGCGCTTTCCTTCCTCCCCCGCTGCTGCCAACGCCGCTCCCGGCAGCTCTCGTGGCAATGGCGGTGCCCTGTAGGTTTCGCGCGCTTCTCCTGCGCTGCTGCCAATGCCGCTGTCGGCGGTCCTCGTGGCAATGGCGGCGCTTCGCGGGTTTCTGCGCGTCTCTCTCTCCCTCTCTTCGATGCTGCTCGGCCCCTGAACACCGGCTGCGCCCTGTGCGTTCTGCCCTCTCTCTCTCTCCCCCGTCGACGCTGTTGGCCCTTTGCTGTGCCGCTCGGTCGGGCTCTAGCCCGCCGCTGTCCGGGAAGGGTCTGCGCACTACCTGTTGCCAGCCCGTTTCGCTGGACCACCTCGACTGGAAAGCCAAGCCTGGCTCTCGACAGCCTGCCCCGCAATTCTCGAGTCTCTGCTGGATGACTGGGTGGTTGCCCGTGGTCGACGCCCGAGTCTCTGGCCTTGACCTCCAATCCACTGATCTCCAGGAACGAATCCCCGGGAGGTGATGCAGAGTTGCAGTTAGGTTCGAACTTGCCTTGTCGCCAATGTTGTGTCTGTGTATAATAAGACACAGACTGCAGGAGAAACGGTACTGTTTTGATTTCTTTTTGGGTTCAATAAAAACTCATTTCTGAAAGAGAATGTTGTTTAATCTAAAGTCTTGTTCAAGACTTTCTACAGCTTTTTACAGAACACACTATGCTGTGATGCATCTAGAATGAAACTGAAAGTAAAACTCCTCTGGACTGCTTGTCTCTCACATGACCTCTGCTGGTCAGGCACAAGTAATTAAAAACACAGACAAATATGCTATAAGGCATAAGTAATCAAACACAGACAAATATCATCACTATTTGCTGATATCATTACATCTCCCTTTCTTAAAACAAAAGTATTTTACTTTTAACTAACAACATTTAATGAACTTACATTATCATTATCATGATCAAGGTTTTTTACCCTTGCTTTGTGTGTTCACATGAAATATGTCAATACACTAGAACTTGAAGAAAGAATAAGATAACATTACTTCCTTCTTTAACAATAGTCCTTAAATTTGCTCAATGAGTCTCTCAGGAGGCTTCACGTGTCTTGAGGATTTTCTGATTGATTGTCCTTGAATCTGAGTTGTTGCCTCAAATGATTGGTTCTCAGCTGTGTGATCAGGTTGTTCAACAGTATCAGTCTCTTGACCTGCTGTGGCTGGTCCCATGAGAAGATCTCGACGATTTCTTCTCAGAACAGCACCCTCATCTGTCTGAATGGTGTATGATCTTGGTTGAACTTCACTCAGGACAGTTCCCTTCTGAGTCCATGTGTTTGTTTTGTCTTTCAACCTTACTTGGTCACCAGTGTGGAGTTCAGGTAGGTTTTGTGTTCCTCTGTCATAGTAGTACTTTTGCTTTTCTTTCTGTTGTTCTTTGAACTTCCTCACTTTCTCCCCCTCTTTTGTTTTCAGGAGGTTCTCCGGGATGGGTAGGTTTGACCTTAGCCGACGTCCCATCAGGAGTTGGGCTGGTGACATACCACACTCGAGCGGCGTTGTGCGGTATACAAGCATGCTTTGGTAGAAGTCAGTTCCACTGTCTTTTGCCTTGTACATCAGTCTTTTCACTGTCTGGACCGATTTTTCCACTAGTCCATTGGACTGTGGATAGTGAGGACTTGACGTTGTGTGGACAAAGTCCCACTCTTTGGCAAAGTGTCGCAAATTTGCATTGTTAAACTGGGGTCCGTTGTCTGTGAAGACCTCGCTTGCCACGCCATGTCTGGAGAATATGGCTTTCATACTTCTTATCACAGCTTCTGCAGTGGTGGTGTACAGTCTACAAACCTTTGGATACAGGGAGTAATAGTCTGTGACGACAAGATAGTCCTTCCCTTGACATACGAATAGGTCAGCGCCTACCTTCTGGTAAGGTCTGTCTGGTGCTGGGTGTGGCTTTAGTGGTTCTACCGGATTGCTTGCTCGATATTTCAGGCATATTGTGCAGTTTGACACCTCATTTGTCACATCTTGGTTGATTCGTGGCCAGTACATCACCTCTCGTGCTCTTTTCTTACACTTTTCGATTCCCAGATGTCCTCCATGGATCTTTTTTAGCATCTCTCTTCTCAGACTCTTTGGGACAACTATTTTACTTCCTTTGTAGATGATGTCTTCGACCACTGATAGTTCCGCCCTGCAGTTCCAGTACTCTGCTATATCAGGTGAGCAGTCTTGCTTCATGTTGGGCCATCCATCCAAGATGCTTTTTCTCAGTCGTCTCATTGTTTCATCTTTGTTTGTCTCAGTCTTTATGAGCTCCATTTTTGCATCTGCTATGGGCAGTGCACTTGTGATCATGTCCACGTAGGCGTTCACTTTTTCATCCATTGTGGTGTTTGCGGGCTCACTTGGGTCAACAGCTCTGGACAACGTGTCTGCTGTATACATCAGCTTACCCGGTGTGTACGCAACATTCGTGTATAGCGTTGCAGCCTGATCATCATTCTTTGTATTCTAAGCGGACAGCTATTCAGTGGCTTTTGGAACAATGCAATCAAGGGCTTATGGTCAGTCTCTACACTGATTGCTTGTCCTGCCACAAACTGGTGAAATCTTTCACAGGCGTATGTGACGCTGAGCAGCTCCTTTTCTATTTGAGCATATCGCGTCTCCGCGTCTGTCATTGAGCGCGATGCATATGCAATAGGTTGCCAGTAGTCATATTGTTGCAGAAGAACGGCACCGAGCCCACTCTGTGATGCATCTGATGATATCTTGATGGGTCTCGCTGGGTCATAAAACCTCAGAACTGGTTCCTCTGTGAGCAGTTTCTTTAGATCGCTCCATGACTTCTCATGCTCATGATTCCATTCCCATTCTATGTTCTTTTCAGTTAGCCTTCTCAGTGGCGCTATTTTTTCTGAGAGGTTGGATATGAATTTACCCATGTAGTTGATCATTCCATTAAACCTCTGCATGTCCTTTTTGCATTGTGGCCTTGGCATATTCTCAATGGCGGACACCTTTCTGGGATCTGGTCTGATGCCCTCACTGCTAAGGATATCTCCCACGAATGTCAGTTCTGTCACCCCGAGCTGGTATTTCTCTCTATTCAGCTTCAGGTTTGTTTTCCTTGTTGCTTCCAGCACTTTTTTCAGTCTCTCGTCATGCTCGTCTCTCGTCATGCTCAGCTCTCGTGGTTCCCCATACTATGATGTCATCCATTGATGTATCAACTCCCTCCAGGTGCTCATAGATCATATGGATAGTCTTGTGATACACTTCAGGAGCTGAGGCAATGCCAAATGGTAACCTTAGGAATCTGTATCTGCCAAATGGAGTGTTGAACGTGCACAGTCTTGAACTTGCTTCATCCAGCTTCATCTGCCAAAATCCTGAGGACGCATCTAACTTGCTGAAATATTTTGCATTTGCAAACTGTGCCATGATTTCCTCACATGTAGGAAGCTTGAAGTGCTCTCTCTTTATTGCTGTGTTTAGATCTCTTGGATCCAGGCAAATTCTGAGCTTTCCATTCTTTTTGTCCACTACGACGAGGGAACTCACCCACTCAGTTGGCTCATCTATCTTCTGAATCACGTTCAGGCTTTCCATCCTGTCCAACTCTGCCTTCAGTTGCTTTTGAAGAGCAAACGGAACTTTTCTGCATGGATGTATGACCGGTGTCATACTTTTATCTACTCTGATCGTGTGTTCTCCTGGAATGCAGCCGAGACCCTTAAATAGGTCTTTGTACTCTTTCATGAGTTCATCATAGACTGTCTCTCCTTCGCTTTCCACAACGAGGACTCTTTTTACCAGGTTCAGTCTCTCACAGGCTTTTAACCCTAGTATGGCTTGCACATCCTTTGGCACCACGATTAATGCTAGCGTGTGCTCTCTGTCCTTGTGTGTTACTTTGACAATGCATTTTCCTTTCACTGGTATATCAGTACCTGAGTATCCGGTCACTTTCACTTGTATTCCATGTAACTTTGGTCTGGGTCTAATTCTCTTAAAATCGGTCTCTGATATCACATTAACTTGTGCTCCAGTATCCAATTTAAATGGAATGTGTATGTCATTCACTTTTAGTGTCAACATCCAGTCTCTTTCTTCTTTTTTGTTTTCAGACACAACATCTACATTGAATTCCTCTATCTCGCTTTCATCTACTGTATGGACCTTGCTTTGTTGCGCTTGGTTCTTACAGCAACGGGCATAATGGTTGTTTTTGTTGCATCTATTGCATGTTTTACCATATGCTGGACACTTTCTTGGTGGATGCTGTGTACCGCATCGACTACATGACTTCCGATTGTCTCTTTCATTTTCGTTTGCTGGCCACGTCTCTTTTTTCACATTGGCGCTCTCTTTGTTAAACGGTTTGTATCCGTTCTTTCTCACTGCATCCACGTTGCAGCTACTGTCACTGAACAGCTCCTTTGCCTGCAACTTCACAGTCTCTGGAGCCCTACACAATGCTATGGCTTTTCCCAGGTCTAGATCTTGCTCTCTTAGCAGCCTTTCCCTTAGACCATTATCTCGAATACCACACACCAGTCTGTCTTTTATCAGCGAGTCTGTGAGTCCCCCAAATTCACACGATTTGCTCCGGTTTCTCAGTTCAGTCACATACTGATCAATAGTCTCGCCGATTTTCTGTACACATGTGAAAAATTTGTGCCTCTCAAAGGTCACGTTGCGTTTAGGTATGCAGTAGGCCTCAAACTGTTCCATTATTTTATCTAGCTTCATTTTGTCTCCATCAACAGCGAATGTGAAGTTATTATACACCTCCAGCGCTTCATCACCCACGACATGCAAGAACAGTGACGATTTCTGTTTATTACTTTTCTTGTCGGCTCTGATTGCCGCTAAATACAACTCTAAATGTTGTTTGAACCTTCTCCAATTTTCAGCCACATTACCTGTTAATTGAAGCGTCGCCGGTGGGTGTAAACCTTCCATTTTTCACTTCATTAGCTATTCTCTAATGGTAAGCAACGATGTTCTCTTTTGGCTTGCTAATATGTGGAGAGCTGATTTCGCTTACTTGCCACAACTGCTTTCACTGTCCCATCAAGTTGCTAACTTCAGATTTTTTCTCTTTCAGCCACTTCTGACATCATGTTTTGTTTTCTTTGTGGGTTCAATAAAGACTCATTTCTGAAAGAGAATGTTGTTTAATCTAAAGTCTTGTTCAAGACTTTCTACAGCTTCTTACAGAACACACTATGCTGTGATGCATCTAGAATGAAACTGAAAGTAAAACTCCTCTGGACTGCTTGTCTCTCACATGACCTCTGCTGGTCAGGCACAAGTAATCAAAAACACAGACAAATATGCTGTAAGGCATAAGTAATCAAACACAGGCAAATATCATCACTATTTGCTGATATCATTACAGGTACAACAGGTGTTTACTCAACGTGGCTCACAGTGGAACTGCCTGTACAGATTACTACTCAGTGCTATATACAGGTGTGGTCACTGCCGGTACTATATGAGCTGTAAAAAGTAGTTCCCCCCTTAAAGATATATACATTACAACAGAGATAGTGAGGGGCGAGGCCACGGAGGGATTTGAAAACCAGGATGAGGAATTTCAAATTGAGGCACTGCTTAACCGCATGTATTCCACAGTAAGTGGGAAGGATGCACCGCACAATCACTGAGCGGCACTGCGAAGGAACAGGCCATTTTAGCCTTCAAACCTTTGCTGGTATTATTCTACATATGAGTCATCTAATCTAAATCCAATCTCCTGCTCATCCCCTTCAATATTCCTCCCTTCCAAGAACCAACTAAATACCTTTTCAAACAACTCATGGACTCTGCTTCAACAGTTGTTCTTGGCAGAGAATTCTACACTCTGACCACTTTCCGTGCAGGAATCTCCGCTTTTAACTTTTTATTGAGAAGCTTAAATTTGTTCCTATCTCGCTTCCCACAAACAGTCCAGCTCTATTTAACCTTCTAGTAACCCTTCATAATCTTGAAGACCACTGTCGGGTCACGTCTTTAATCATCCCCGCTCGAGTGAAATGAACCCAAAATCACTCTTCAAGCTCTCATCCCCGGTAATAACCTTGTGAATCTCTGCTGCAACTTATCGATTGCTCCTGTACCCTGACAGCACTCCGTACTGCATCAATGCAACACTTCTATTACCCACACCGAGAAAGAATGACTTGCATTTCTATAGCGCCTTTCACAACCTCAGGATGTCCCAAAGCTCTTTACAGCCAATGAAGTACTTTTTGAAGTGTAGTCACTGTTGTAATGTTTGAAACGCAGCAGCCAATTTGCGCACAGCAAGCTCCCACAAACAGCTATGTGAGAATGACCAGATCATCTGTTTTTGTTATGTTGATTGAGGGATAAATATTGGCCCCAGAACACCGGGGAGAACTCCCCCCTGCTCTTCTTCAAAATAGTGCCAGGGGATCTTTTACATCCAACTGAGAGAGCAGACGGGGCCTCGGTTTAATGTCTAAACCAAAAGACGGCACCTCCGACAGTGCAGCGCTCCCTCAGTACTGCACTGGAGTATCAGCCTAGATTGTTGTTTTCAAGTCTCTGGAGTGGGACTTGAACCCACAACCTTCTAACATCAAACAGGCAAGGGTGCTGCCCACTGAGCCACGGCTGACACACAGCAAAGCTAAGCACATTCAAGGCTGAACGAGGTCCACACGGGGCATCCAGGTTCTCTGATGCTGTGTTGGAGGCCATGGTCCAGACATTGAGCAGGATGAAGGAGATCCTGTCCCCGCCCAGGGGGCAGAAAGCCCTCCAGACAACACCTCCACGGTCGGTGGCAAGAGTTTGAAGACGAGAGGAGGTCAATGCCAGGAGCGTGATGGGCATACACCAGGAAATGCTATGAGCACTGGGCAGCTTGCCAGCAAGTTTGTGCACAATGGCTCAGAGGTATGGAGGAGTCCAGCTCCTGGCATAAACCGAGGCCCCATCGCCCTCTCAGGTGGATGTAAAAGATTCCACGGCCACTATTTTGAAGAAGAACAGGGGAGTTCTCCCCGGTGTCCTGGGGCCAATATTTATCCCTTAATCAACATCACTAAAAACAGATTATCTGGTCATCATCACGTTGCTGTTTGTGGGAGCTTGCTGTGCGCAATTTGGCTGCTGCGTTTCCTACATTACAACAGTGACCACACTTCAAAAAGTACTTCATTGGCTGTAAAGCACTTTGGGACGTCCGGTGGTCATGAAAGGCGCTATAGAAATGCAAGAATTTCTCTCTTTCTTGTCAGCGGCCACAGTGGACTTCCCCTTTAAGAGGTTCTGGCTGCCTTTAAGTGGCGTGAGAAACACCTGATTTCTGGCTCCCCAAAATAGAATTACACAGAATATACAGAATATACAAAAACAGGCCATTCGGCCCAACCAGTCTGCGCCGGGGAGCAGGTGTCCAATCAGCTCACTCCACCAGGGAGCAGGTGGCCAATCAGCTCACTGCGCCGGGGAGCGGGTGTCCAATCAACTCACTCCGCCGGGGAGCGGGTATCCAATCAACTCACTCCGCCAGGGAGTGGGTGGCCAATCAGTTCACTGCGCCAGGGAGTGGGTGGCCAATCAGTTCACTCCACCAGGGAGCAGGTGGCCAATCAGCTCACTGCGCCGGGCAGCGGGTGTCCAATCAACTCACTCCGCCAGGGAGCGGGTGTCCAATCAACGCACTCCGCCAGGGAGTGGGTGGCCAATCAGTTCACTGCGCCAGGGAGTGGGTGGCCAATCAGCTCACTGCACCAGGGAGCAGGTGGCCAATCAGCTCACTGCACCAGGGAGTGAGTGGCCAATCAACTCACTGCGCCGGGGAGCCGGTGGCCAATCAGCTCACTGCACCAGGGAGCAGGTGGCCAATCAGCTCACTGCACCAGGGAGCGGGTGGCCAATCAACTCACTCCGTCGGGGAGCGAGTGTCCAATCAGCTCACTCCGTCGGGGAGCGGGTGGCCAATCAGCTCACACCGTCGGGGAGCGGCTGGCCAATCAGCTCACTGCACTGGGCAGTGGGTGGCCAATCAGCTCACTGCACCGGGGAGCGAGTGTCCAATCAGCTCACTCCGTCGGGGAGCGGGTGGCCAATCAGCTCACTCCACCGGGGAGCGGGTGGCCAATCAGCTCACTGCGCCAGGGAGCGAGTGTCCAATCAGCTCACTGCACCAGGGAGCGAGTGTCCAATCAGCTCACTCCGCCGGGGAGCGAGTGTCCAATCAACTCACTGCACCAGGGAGCGAGTGTCCAGTCAGCTCACTGCACCAGGGAGCGAGTGTCCAATCAGCTCACTGCACCGGGGAGCGGGTGGCCAATCAGCTCACTGCGCCGGGGAGCGGGTGTCCAATCAGCTCACTCCACCGGGGAGCGAGTGTCCAATCAGCTCACTGTGCCAGGGAGCAGGTGGCCAATCAGCTCACTGCACTGGGCAGTGGGTGGCCAATCAGCTCACTCCACCGGGGAGCGGGTGGCCAATCAGCTCACTGCACCAGGGAGCAGGTGGCCAATCAGCTCACTGCGCCGGGCAGTGGGTGGCCAATCAGCTCACTCCACCGGGGATCGGGTGGCCAATCAGCTCACTCCACCGGGGAGCGGGTGGCCAATCAGCTCACTGCGCCAGGGAGCGGGTGGCCAATCAGCTCACTCCACCGGGGAGCGGGTGGCCAATCAACTCACTGCGCCAGGGAGCGGGTGGCCAATCAGCTCACTCCACCGGGGAGCGGGTGGCCAATCAGCTCACTGCGCCGGGCAGTGGGTGGCCAATCAGCTCACTCCACCGGGCAGTGGGTGGCCAATCAGCTCACTGCACCGGGCAGTGGGTGGCCAATCAGCTCACTGCGCCGGGCAGTGGGTGGCCAATCAGCTCACTGCAACTGTCAGTCTTCCAAAGGTTAGAATCGACCCCTTGGTCTTTACAAATGAAGGTTAATTTAAGTTGTACGGAAAGGGTGAATTTTTGGCTTCTCTTTCTCTCGACAACTTAATTGTCTCACAGACTTCAGTCAGACGATCACACCTCTTTGAATCTGTGTCGTTCAGTGCGACGAGCTGTATCGCACAGCTCGCTCTCAACACCGACCTAATTGAAAAGTAGAAGATCCCTTCGGTGTCTGGAACAATAACGCTTGATGTTACTCCTTGGCTTTTATATATAAATGTGAATAAAATCCAAGTGCTCTTTGCTAATGTTTACTCCATTCCCATCTCTCTCTCTCTCTCTCTCTCTCTCGCTCTCTCTGTCTCTCTCTCTCTCGCTCTCTCTGTCTCTCTCTCGCTCTCGCTCTCTCTCTCGCTCTCTCTGTCTCTCTCTCTCTCTCTCTCGCTCTCTCTCTCTCTCGCTCTCTCTGTCTCTCTCTCTCTCGCTCTCTCTCTCGCTCTCTCTCGCTCTCTCTCGTCTCTCTCTCTCGCTCTCTCTCTCTCGCTCTCTCTGTCTCTCTCTCTCGCTCTCTCTCTCTCGCTCTCTCTCTCTCGTTCTCTCTCTCTCTCTCTCTCTCGCTCTCTCTCTCTCTCTCTCTCTCTCACTCAATTCAATTCAATTCAATTCAAATGCTTTATTGGCATGAAAGTTTACAGGGAACCATATTGCCAAAGCTTACATAACAAAAAGTACAGTTTTCCAACATTCTGTAGGTGTCAAACAATTTTGACCTTCATTGGGTACAGACAATATTTATTTAAACAGTCGTTGACCCTCGTTGGGTACATTCAGTATTAATTTTTAAACAGTCGTTGGGTACATTCGGTATTGATTTAAACATTCTTAATGTTTATATATGCCATGGGTGTGCTCGTTAGTGCCTCACTGTTCCTCAGGTTGTGACATGTTGTTACATATTGGGCACCAAGGTATGGTCTGTCTCCTTCTCCCAGGGCTAATCTTAATTTTGACAGGTCATCCAATTCTTTGAAATCTGGGGTTGTTTGGCTGAGCTTGTCAAAATATATGTTTCTTGTTTTGTTGAATTTTTCGCATTTTAGGAGGAAGTGCATCTCTGTCTCAACCTCGCCGGCCAGACATTGATCACATATTCTATTCTCTCTAGGCTGCCAGGATTTCTTGTATCTTCCTTTTTCAATTGCCAGTTGGTGGTCGCTTAGTCTGTACCTGGTGAGGGTCTGTCTCTGTTTTGTGTCTCTGATGGTCGAGAGATAGTCTGCCAGTTTATATTCTCTTTTTAGGGCCCGGTAACATTCTAATCTGCTTTGGCTTTTGGTTATTTTGTTCCAATGTTCCAGGTAGGTTTCTTTGCATTGTTTAATGATTTGGTTCACTCGGATTGGTGTTTGGAGGGCAGTGTTGGTCTGGGACTGGTCAGGGTCCGGCTGAGTAGGAGTACTTAATTTTAGTAGCAGCTGACTCAGGGGACTCATTTCTGGGTTCAGCTCTTGGGTTTGGAGGGCTTTAAAATGAAGGGTGTCTGGGGAACTAGATTTGAGGTGATTTAGAAAGTTTAGTGCTCGTTTTTGGATGTTTATTATCAGTGGGTATCTGCCTAGTTCGGCTCTACATGCATTTGTTGGTGTTTTCCTTTGGGTGCGAAGAATGCTTCGGCAAAATTCTGCATGTAGGGCTTCTATTGTGTGTTTTTCCCATTTAGTGTAGCTATGGTGATTGAGTGGGCCCCATACTTCACTACCGTACAGCGCAATCGGCAGGATTATACTATCAAATATTTTGAGCCAGATTTTGATTGGAATTTGGATGTTGTAGAATTTTCTTTTTATTGCATATAGGGCTCTTCGGGCTTTTTCTTTTAGTGCATTCACTGCTATGCTGAAGCTCCCTGATGCTGTGATGGTTAGACCAAGGTAAGTGTAGCTCATAGTGTGTCCTATGATGGTATCACTGAGAGTAAACTGGTATTTGTTTTCCTGACATCTGGGCCTTTTTTGAAAAATCATGATGTTGGTTTTCTTTAGATTTACTGAGGGCCCAATTTTGGCAGTATTTGTCGAGTAGGTCTAGTTGTTGCTGTAATCCCTGTTCTGTGGGAGACAGCAGAACCAGGTCGTCCGCATAGAACAGGGATTTCACTTCCCCATCTAGGAGACAGAGACCCGGTGACTCGCTTTGCTCCAGCATGTCTGCTAACTCATTTATGTATATGTTGAACAGGGTCGGGCTCAAATTGCAGCCCTGCCGGACGCCTCTTCTCTGGGTGAAGAAACCGGTGCGTTTGTCTCCAATTTTGACACCGCATTTATTTTTCAGATACATCGATTTAATAAGGTCATAGACTTTGCCCCCTATTCCACACTGAAGAAGTTTGTAATAGAGCCCTTCGTGCCAGATAGAGTCAAAAGCTTTCTTGAAGTCAATGAAACAAGCGAATATTTTCCCATTTTTTGTTTGGTGTATATGTTTTTCAATGAGAGTGTGAAGGGTGGTGCGGTGTTTTGGAAGAAAGCCTATTTGATTTTTTCTAAGGAT
>NC_140991.1:316822006-316827006 GCF_052327205.1 Somniosus microcephalus | reverse complement strand
ATATATTCAAGAAAGAGTTGGATATATTTCTTAAGGCTAAAGGGATCAAGGGATATGGGGAGAAGGCAGGGACAGGGTACTGAATTTGGATGATCAGCCATGATCTCATTGAATGGTGGAGCAGGCTCGAGGGGCCGAATGGCCTACTCCTGCTCCTATCTTCTATGTTTCTATGTTTCTTTTCTTTTTAAAAAAATGTTCAAGTGACGTGACGCATAAACCATTGAATGGTTTAAAGGGAACATGTACTGTTTAATGCCACCCCATCCCCCCCCCCTCCCCACAAGAGATCATTCCATGCGTAACTTTGATTTTTGATTCCCGGGACCTCGCCGAGAGTGTTTACTTTCATTTTAATGATTAACATTTTTTTTTATGTCATTTCAGTGACAAAATGTTCCCAGCCTTTGGTTTCGGGGCACGAATACCACCTGATTCGAAAGTGAGTACCGTCGCGAATTGACTGCGTGTCGGTTTAAGGAGCAGGAATTTCTCACCAATGCGTCTCGCTGTTATTCGTCTGTCGACCTGGGCTGTGAGCAAGTGACGAATGCTGCAGAATAATGAAAAGAGAGACTTCTCTCAACTTATTTACACTGAACGTGTGGCCTGTTACACGGCAAGAAATCTCCCTGGTTCAAAAAAAAAACTGTTTGCTTCAGTTTTTACAGAATTTACCAGGGACTCGTGAAAAGTTGCTCAATTGATGCATTTCACATTGGCGCCCGTTGTTGACTCACTGTTTTCGTGAGTTCCTCTAATTCTGGCCCTCTTGAGCATCCCCCCAACTTTAATCGCTCCACCATTGGTGGCCGTGCCTTCAGCTGCCGGGGCCCCAAGCTCTGGAATTCCCTCCCTAAACCTCTCCGCCTATCCACCTCTCTCTCCTCCTTTAAGACGCTTCTTAAAACCGACCTCTTTGACCAAGCTTTTGGTCACCTGCCATTATTAATCCTTATGTGGATCGGTGTCAAATTTTTTGTCTTAAAATACTCCTGTGCAGCGCCTTGGGATGTTTTACTACGTTAAAGGCGCTATATAAATACACGTTGTTGTTGTTGAATCTATAAATAGGCCTCATTTGCGTGTCTTTCTTCCAAAGGTGTCTTCTTCTTCTTAGGCAGTCCCTCGGAACCGAGGATGACTTGCTTCCACATTAAAAATGAGTTCTCAGGTGACTGATGAGTCCAATGCGGGACCTACAGTCTCTGTCACAGGTGGGGCAGACGGTGGTTGAAGGGGCGGGTGGGTGGGGTGCTTGGGTTGACGTGCGCTGCCTGCGCTTGGCTTCCGCTTGCTCCCAGCGAAGAGACTCGAGGTGTTTGCCGCCTTCCCGGATGCTTCTCCTCCACTTTGTGCGGTCTTGGGCCTGGGATTCCCAGGTGTTGGTGGGGATGTTACACTTTTTCAAGGAGGCTTTGAGGGTGTCCTTGAAGCGATTCCTCTGCCCACCTGGGGCTCTCTTGCTGTGTTGGAGCTCCGAGTAGAGCGCTTGTTTTGGGAGTCTCGTATCGGGCATGCGGACAATGTGACCCGTCCATTAAAGCTGATTGAGCGTGATCAAAGCTTGGATGCTGGGGATGTATCTAGAAATAAAAGATGAAATTTGCTTACCATAAATTCCAAAGAGAGTGGGGGGAGCTTTTACTCTTACTGTCTGCTGGATCAGCCGCCTGTTTTGCAACACGCCCCGATTCCTGATTTGTTTCCGCCGACCCCAATGGCAGCATAAATCGGGCGGAGTGCAAAACAGTGGCGGACGATTTGCCTTCGACCATTTCTTTCCGGCCTGGCGGTAAAAGTGAAAAACCCGCCCCAGCAGCTGAGGACATGAGAAAAGACCAGAAGTGAAAAGCCGCTGTAAGAGGTGCGGAGTTACCCCTCGCCCCGTCCAACAGGTGATGGAGTTCGGACTGGAGACTGATGAGAAATTACATCGGACGCACTGGGTTCTGTCTTTAACCTTTTATTGTTCCTAAGACAGATTCAAAACCCCAGCCACTATTCGAGTGGTTCACCAATAATATTACAGGAAATCATCCAGACACCCACCCGCGGATGATCAGTCCAGCGTTGATTGTAGGTCCTCATAAGCGAGAAGACTGGCCAGGCCCCTCCTTCCGACTGCAGCTTGATCCTCGTGGGCGAGATGACTGGTCAAGTCACCTTCTTCCGACTGCAGTGCCGATATTCTTCAGCTAATGTGTTTTATACAGCTTTCCTTGTCTTTTGCAATAAATCAATCCTTCAGAGATAGTGAAACGTTCCTTTAATGTTCGACCTGAGCTGTTTGAGCTGTCAAACGTTCACACTCACACATCCTGTGCGGCCCATTCCATTAGTTGCCTTTATCAAAGCCCAAAATTGTTCATTCACTCATAAAGTTTACAAAAAGTGGCAGCAAACCATTTGGTTACAGTTCGTGTGATACGCCGTGTTTGGCATTTCAAAACTTCAAAGGTTTGACTCCTCCCCCTTAGCCACCAAAAATCATTAGAGACGCGACATCTAACAATCTAAGGGGGTTTGTTTATCTCTGTTGTCTGTGGCGACCCCCTGCAGTCACAACCATGCTTGCTGCTTTTGAGTAAAGCACATCAAAGCACCTTCCATGTCCACTTATCAGTGAAAGATTGGCTGTTACATTCATCAACTTTATTTCACTTTGAAAAGCCTTTCTGGCTTGGCAAAGCATTTCAATATATATGAGAATTAAAATTTAAGAATTAAGGGTCTGTGTATGTCGACACCGCCCATCCAATGTTACCTCTAGTTATTTTTCTGGGTGCGCGGTGCCTTTACTGGGCCGCGCGGCCCATTCAGAACTTTGCGCATCACATTGAAAAACTGGGACTTTGAGACGGCCGTGAGGCTTAGCGGGAACGTTGTGCCCATCCCACTGAAGCACCGTACCCACCTCTCCCATTATCGTATCTGGCTGTATTTGAGTGTCCCGAATGCTTTTGCCTCAGTTACTTGCTCTGGTAGATCATTTCAAGTATCTCTCACTCTTTGAGCACAGACGTTCTTCCAGATATACCTTTTCCTAATTTATGTCCTGCGGTTTTACTTTTTCTGGAGTAATTTGTCATGGTCTTCTGGGTTTTCTCTTACCGATGCTATTTAAATTTATTTAAATGATAATTTTAAGGGTGCAGTATCTGACAGTTACAGAAACCAATCTAAATTCTTCTGTCATTTTTTGGCTGCCCCTCTGGCTCTGCTGCTTTCGCACTCCCAGACCTCCGTCTAGCTGATAGACAAGAAGCCTCAACCCTTTACACTGTAGCAAAAATAATGAGGATTTAGCATTTCTTTGAAGCGAATAGTATAGATACATTTAAGGGGAAGCGAGACAAGCACAGGAAGGAGAAGGGAATAGAGGGTTACGCTGATCGAGTTAGATGAGGAAAGACGGGAGGAGGCTCGAGTGGAGCATAAATACCGGCATGGACTGGTTGGGCCGAATGGCCTGTTTCTGTGCCGTATATCCTGTGTAATCCTGTGTACATGGCAGGCGACGCACTTCCAGCTGGTAATGAATGTGCACGACCTGTCCGCCATATGGGAGGCTCAGGAGCCAGTTCAATGTCCCAAAAACGGGCGTGCGTGGTCGAATTTCTAAACCCTCATTTTTGTTACACAGGTAATTTGATGTGATGGAGAGTGGATGGGTGGAATGGGCCTGAGGAGATAGTGGGATGCAGGATGGAGGGCAGTAGGCAGTGGGTGGAGTGTATTGGTGCACTGATAGCATACACCTCTGCTAGAAGTTGAATTCTGACCTCTTGAGCATCCCTGATTATAATCGCTCCACTATTGGTGGCCGTGCCCTCAGCTGCCTGGGCCCTAAGCTCTGGAATTCCCTCCCTAAACCTCTCCGCCTCTTTCTCCTCCTTTAAGACGCTTCTTAAAACTGACCTCTTTGACCAAGCTTTTGGTTGCCTGTCGCAATATCTCCTTATGTGGCTCGGTGTCAAATCTTGTTTGGTAATCGCTCCTGTGAAGCGCCTTGGGATGTTTTATTATGTTAAAGGCGCTGTATAAATACAAGTTGTTGTTGTTGAATAACCCATCCCCATAAATTTAACCAATACCCCAAAGTGATTTTAAGGCTGTGAAATAAGCTCTGGGTTTAGAGTGTTGTTAAAAAACCTTCACTCTTGTGACCATAGCATTGGCTAAATTCTTTCCATTAAGTTATTGCCTTCTCAGTGAGTCGATTGGGCCGATACTCTCTGGAGTTTAGAAGAATGAGAGGTGATCTCATTAAAACATGAAAGATTCTGAGGGGGGATTGACAGGGTAGATGCTGAGAGGCTGTTTCCCCCTGGCTGGAGAGTCTAGAACTAGAGGGCATTGTCTCAGGATAAGGAGTCAACTATTTAAGACTGAGGAGTAATTTCTTCACTCAGAGGGTTGTGAATCTTTGGAATTCTCTGCCCCAGGGGGCTGTGGATGCTGAATCATTTTGTATATTCAAGGCTGAGATCGATAGATTTTTGGACTCTAGGGGAATCGAGGGATATGGGGATCGGGCGGGAAAGTTGGGTTGAGGTTGAAGATCAGCCATGATCTTATTGAATGGCGGAGCAGGCTCAAGGGGCCGAATGGCCGACTCCTGCTCCTAATTCTTATGTTCTTATGTTCTAATGACTAACAAATATCCATTGTTTTCTATGTTTATCAACAGGGGTGGCATGAAGGAATTTGTTGCGCTCACATAATTTATTCCTGCCGAGGGAATGGGACCGAACCCCTACTAGAGGGCCACAGGCTCTGTAACTTACAGCTTTCTGACTCCTTAAAATTAATGCAATTTAATATTTTTGTCAGGGTGAGAAAATTGTCATGGGCTAGTTTAAGTAAATATTATCAGGATCTAATAAAGAAAGACTTACATAGAAACATAGAAACATAGAAGATAGGAGCAGGAGTAGGCCATTCGGCCCCTCGAGCCTGCTCCGCCATTCAATGCAATCATGGCTGATCATCCAAAT
>NC_140991.1:316621158-316821506 GCF_052327205.1 Somniosus microcephalus | reverse complement strand
TAAAAATCCCGGTCCTTACCCAACGTGAATATCTTTGTTTTTGTGGGGCAATTGTGAAGCTCCGTGGTTTCAACATGAAAGATTTCACCATAACTTCAGTTTTATCTATCAACTTTCTAATATTCCTGTTTCTCCCCCTCAATTATTGACTTCCAGGTTTCTCATGACTTTGCAATCAACTTCAATGAAGACAACCCAGAATGTGCAGGTAAAGCCCAACAGAAGAACCTTCGCACACACTTAGCAATGTCTTTGGCATCTTCCTTAGCTCTCAAAAGTCAAGTGCGATGTGGTGATGGATGTATTTGTCCCAAATGTTTGTATCATTGGATGGAATTTCCATCGCCACACCCCAACACTTTATGAATGAGAGCACTGAAGAATAACGGCTCGGAATTCGCGGTCAGCGGCCGAGTGAAGGCGTTTGCCCACCGGCCCCGGAGTAAGCTTCGCACGAGCATCTCCCGATCTCTCTGTGGCGAGACGTTCAGCTCTTCCAACGTGCAACTGGAATCAGCGCAAGTTAATGGGGAATCCCTAACGCGAGCTGCTGTGATGTCAACCGGCTGTCTAAGCAGCCAATCGCAGTGCAGAATTCTCGCAGAAAACGAACCAGGAAGCGAGGAAGCTCCTTTGATTCTAACTTTTTTAAAATGTTACAGAGAGAGCAAAACAAAGATTGGGGCTCTCACATGGGGGAAAAGGCAAACCTGAAATAAAGATGAACAAACTTTTAAAAAACATTTTTTTTTAATGTTATTTTATTAAAGTGGACAAATTTCACACTGCACCAAATTAAAATTAGTTTTTCGGGGCCATAACCTTTGATTAGCCGTCAATACGCTGATAAAACCCCAGTTACACTGAATCCAGAAGGGTCTGACTTTTAGTGGGGAATTTAACAGTGGTAATTATCACGGAAGAGCCAAGGTTTTCATCAGTTTCCCTGATTTGAGAGATTTCACTGATTGCCGGCTCTGTCGGGGGTTGGGCAGGGGGAGTCACAGCACAGCCAGTGTCGGAGCAGTGAATGACTGATCGCAACTTCAGAATTTCCACGTTAGGACGCGCCTACGCGACGCCCTGAAGTTGCGGTCAGCTTCAAAGGTGGAATGATGGCCAAGGTTGCCAGTTCACCCTCACGCCGACCGCAAATTTCGAGCCTTTATGAATGAGAGTGAAAACTGATATAGATAAGTACTGAAGAATATTGTGTGTTGCAATTGGCTTTGCCACATACTCATTCTCCTTCATAACTATGCTTTTCGACAAGGTATACAGGGAGTTGTGGAAGCCTATCAGAAATGCCTTCCGAAGATCCAGCTTTACGGACCAACAAACATTGCGCCAATTATCCAGAAGGTGGCCAGTTCGGCCTCCGAGGAAATGCATACCAAGGAAGCAACAGTAAGTGGTTATCATGGACAATACACAGGGTCCCAAACTGTACACATAAAAACATAAGAATTAGGAGCAGGAGTCGGCCATTCGGCCCCTCGAGCCTGCTCCGCCATTCAATAAGATCATGGCTGATCTTCGACCTCAACTCCACTTTCCCGCCCGATCCCCATATCCCTTGATTCCCCGAGAGTCCAAAAATCTATCGATCTCAGCCTTGAATATACTCAACGACTCAGCATCCACAGCCCTCTGGGGCAGAGAATTCCAAAGATTCACAACCCTCTGAGTGAAGAAATTCCTCCTCATCTCAGTCTACACAACGGAAGGGAACGTCCTCTTGCTTCTCTAAAACAGTTTTCAACTTCCTCCCTTTGCCCCACACACCAAGATGATCTCCGACAGCAAGTGGAAGTCCAGCCCCAGTTCTCCTGGGTCAGATTTGGGAAAAGTTAATGATTACATTTTTGTTTTTGTAACTGGGTTGCTGATGGTGCACCTCCCTCTGTAAGGTGTAGAAATTCTCCCTGCGCTATTTTAATGATTTGGTTTATTTCGAACGAGTTAACGGCTTTATTAAAATAATGCGCCGCAGAAATTGCATCCCCACTGAGACAAGGTAAAGGCCCTGTGCGAACAGGATGTTTGTCCGTGATTAGGCAATCAGTCGGCGGCGCTCCTCAGAGAATAGATTGTATCTCCTTTAGCTTTATATTCTCACTAATCTCTCCCTGGCTCCACTCTATCTCACGTCGTTTGACCTGTTAATTATTTTTCTGAATTATCTATCTGCTAAGCAGCGTTGCTTCGAGAAATGGTCTTTTTTACTCACATAGAAACATAGAAGATAGGAGCAGGAGTAGGCCATTCGGCCCCTCGAGCCTGCTCCGCCATTCAATGCGATCATGGCTGATCATCCAAATTCAGTACCCTGTCCCTGCCTTCTCCCCATATCCCTTGATCCCTTTAGCCTTAAGAAATATATCCAGCTCCTTCTTGAATATATTTAATGAATTGGCCTCTACTGCCTTCTGTGGATAGCTTGCACAGTGCATAGCTTGCCCATTCTACATGCAATCAGCTTCCGTTACTATATCAACCTTGGCCAATCATGTCTGATCTGTACAGTGAACAGCGCCTGCAACCTGCACCTTCCGACAAGCTTGTACACCAGGTAAAGTCAAGCCTAACTGGATCAATAGGGAGATTGGAATGCATGTCCACAGATCCCTGAACGTAGCAGGACAGGTAGATAATGTGGTGAAGAAGGCAGACGGAATACTTGCCTTTATTAGCCGAGGCCCAGAATATAAGAGCAGGGGGGGGGTTCTGCTTGAACTGTATAAAACACTAGTTAGGCCATAGCTAGAGTACTGTGTATAGTTCTGGTCACCACATTACAGGAAAGATGTGATTGCATTAGAGAGGGTACAGAGGAGATTTACGAGGATGTTGCCAGGACTGGAGAATTTTAGCTCTGAGGAAAGATTGGATCGGCTGGGGTTGTTTTCTTTGGAACAGAGGAGGCTGAGGGGAGATTTAATTGAGGTGTATAAAATAATGAGGGTTCTAGACAGAGTGGATAGGAAGGACCTATTTCCCTTAGCAGAGAGGTCAATAACCAGGGGGCAGAGATTTAAAGTAATTGGTAGAAGGATTAGAGGGGAGTTGAGGAGAACTTTTTTCCCCCAGAGGGTGGTGGGGGTCTGGAACTCAGTGCCTGAAAGGGTGGTAGAGGCAGAAACCCTCATCACATTTAAAAAGTACTTGGATATGCTCTTGAAGTGCCGGAACCTGCAGGGCTACGGACCGAGAGCTGGAAAATGGGATTAGGCTGGAGAGCTCTTTGTCGGCCGGCACAGACACGATGGGCCGAATGGCCTCCTTCTGTGCTGTAAATTTCTATGATTCTATGATCCACAGGATTTTGCGATGTATAAAAGATTCAATCGTCAGAAAAGTAGTGTCAAGTATAAACAAACAACTGAGTATAATTGAAGCCAGTATGAGGAATGCTCAATGACGATGGGAAAAGTCAGTCAAACTAAAACACGGAGGGAATTTTCCTCAATAATATCTACACTGAACATAGCAAAAAGTATCTCAAATCTTTTTACACAGCGAGTTGTTGTGATCTGGAATGCGCTGCCTGAAAGGGCAGATGAAATAGTGGCTTTCAAAAGGGATTTGGATAAATATTTGGAAAGGAAAATTTTCAGGGCTATGGGGAAAGCGCAGGGGGGAGTGGGACTAATTGGAGAGCTCGACCAAAGAGCCGGCACAGGCATGATGGGCCGAATGGCCTCCTTCTGTGCTGTATCAATCTATGGAGGAAAAATTGGGTTGCTTTGCGCCTCCCGTTAGCGTCCCGGGGGGGGCGCTAACGGGGCGCAAAGCCCCAAGCGCCCGGGCACGGCGCCGCTAACGCCTCCCGCAAAATTCAGCGGGCGGTTAGCGGTGGCAGCTACGGCAGCGCCCTGCGGTCCTGCGCCTCTAGCGATGGCGTCATCACCGTGCGCAGCGCCCCGCTCGCGCCCCGCTCGCGCCCCGCCCGCAAACTTTGGCTGCGCCCCACTGACCTTTCGCCGGACGATATGTTCGACAGGGTCAGGGTGGTGTTTGTGCGGCCTCGGCGGCGGTATTTAAAGGGGCAGGTTTCGGGTGGCCATTTTTTTTTTCTGGCCGCCTGCCAGCACCTGCCCCCCTTTCCCCTCTTTCATTCAGGGTGCCGGCCGCGATCGCTCAGGCCGGCGCTCCTCTCGAGTGCCGGGCTCTTTTACTGGCACCCCGCTCCCCGGTGGTCCAGCAGGGCCCCGGTGCGCACTACACTAGGACCCTCCCCTTTAATCAGGGGAGGGAGGCCTGTAATACCGCGGCGCTACGGGCCGACACGCGAGGCGCTGCTGCACGTAGCGCGGCGATATTCAATGGGAGCGCCCCAAGAGGGAGGGGGAGCGCTTCCAGTAGAGCCCCGCCTCCTGCTTGGGGTGCTACCACTGAACTTACGGCGCTAGCGGGCGCCACCGGATTTTTCCCCCTGTGATTCTAAATGTGTTCCTTTTGTTTTATCAGCAATATTTCATCCTCCTGATTTTGACGGATGGTGTGATCACGGATATGGCCGACACCCGAGACGCCATTGTCCACGCCTCGCATCTTCCCATGTCGGTGATCATAGTGGGGGTCGGAAACGCCGACTTCAGCGACATGCAGATGCTGGATGGAGATGACGGCATTCTCCGATCGCCGAAGGGCGAACCCGTTTTACGAGACATCGTTCAGTTTGTGCCATTTAGGAACTTCAAACACGTAAGTGGGACCTGGAGACCCAGCTTTGCCCCAGGAATAGAAACAGAGACTCAGCATTTCTATAGCGCCGTTCACCACCTCTGTACGTCCCAGAGCACTTTACACCCAATGAAGTACTTTCTGAAGTGTAGTCACTGTTGTAATGTGGGAAACGCGGCAGCCAATTTGCGCACAGCAAGCTCCCACAAACAGCAATATGATAATGACCAGATAATCTGTTTTTAGTGATGTTGATTGAGGGATAAAAATTGACCAGGACACCGGGGAGAACTCCCCTGCTCTTCTTCAAAATAGTGCCATGGGATCTTTTACGCCCGCCTGAGAGAGCAGACAGGGCCTCGGTTTAACTTCTCATCCGAAAGACGGCACCTCCGACAGTGCAGCACTCCTTCAGTGCTGCCCCTCCGACAGTGCGACGCTCCCTCAGTACTGCCCCTCCGACAGTGCAGCACTCCCTCAGTACCGACCCTCCGACAGTGCAGCGCTCCCTCAGTACTGCCCCTCCGACAGTGCAGCGCTCCCTCAGTACTGCCCCTCTGACAGTGCGGCGCTCCCTCAGTACTGCCCCTCCGACAGTGCAGCGCTCCCTCAGTACTGCCCCTCCGACAGTGCGGCGCTCCCTCAGTACTGCCCCTCCGACAGTGCGGCGCTCCCTCAGTACTGCCCCTCCGACAGTGCGGTGCTCCCTCAGTACTGCCCCTCTGACAGTGCGGCGCTCCCTCAGTACTGCCCCTCTGACAGTGCGGCACTCCCTCAGTACTGCCCCTCCGACAGTGCGGTGCTCCCTCAGTACTGCCCCTCCGACAGTGCGGCGCTCCCTCAGTACTGCCCCTCCGACAGTGTGGCGCTCCCTCAGTACTGCCCCTCCGACAGTGCTGCGCTCCCTCAGTACTGCCCCTCCGACAGTGCGGCGCTCCCTCAGTACTGCCCCTCCGACAGTGCAGCACTCCCTCAGCACAGCACTGGGAGTGTCGGCCTAGATTAGCTGGGGTGTCCTTGTGTTATTGAACGATCTGTTGGGCGCCATTTGCACACTTACGACAACGCAACACGGGGTAGATTGCGCCAATTCTCATTTGTTGACTTTATTAACGGTTTATGGAGAGTTAGGAATAAGAAATAAGGATGAAAATTAATCAAGAAGGTCAGACGCCATGGCGAACGTGCCCAGCAGAAACCTGGCGGGCAGGTGGCTAACATCGCCCCTGGCTCTTACCCATCCGACAGCCGCCACGATCGCAACATCTGCGATTTTAACCCCGCTCTCCCAAGCAGGCGGCAAGGACAGACGCCTGGAGCCAACGGGGTCCTTCTTTACATAGGCACGTTGTGGCCCGATGACATCGTCGAGACCCGACTGTAATTTTAACTCGGGCCGGAGCGGGGAATCCGCCTGGAGTTAAAATCGGGGCCAACATGTCTACCTCTCACATACACTACTTGATAGCTCATGACAAACAACAATAAATACATCAAAAATAACAACAGAAAATGTTGGAAAAACTCAGCAGGCCAGGCAACATCCGTGGAGAGAGAAATAGAGTCAATAAAAATGTCAATTCTGGCCCAACATTCCTGGGGTTGGAGAGGAAAGAATGTCCAGCTGGTCTTTTCCGATTCTCATTTATTGTGTGTGAGTCCCATTGAAGCCCGTAATATCTTTACTAGGGAAAGGTAATCAGTCGCAAAGGGGATTGATTACTGCCCAAAGAGGCCCACTTGCTCTAATGGGGGCAGAAGATGTAAAGCAGAGGCGGTTTCTTTGGGGTTTTCCCAGGCCTTCTCTCTGCCATCGGAGCAGCCAAGCGCAACTCCAACGTTCTGCGGAGTCACCCTCGTCGGGAGGAGGTGGAGCAACGAGCCAGTACCGGGAGAGAGCAGGAGCGGGCAGCCCTCGTCGGGTAGACTAGGAGCAACGAGCCAGTACCGGGAGAGAGCAGGAGCAGGCAGCCCTCGCCGGGTGGACTAGGAGCAACGAACCAGTACCGGGAGAGAGCAGGAGCAGGCAGCCCTCACCGGGTAGAGTAGGAGCAACGAACCAGTACTGGGAGAGAGCAGAGCAGGCAGCCCTCGCCGGGTAGACTAGGAGCAACGAACCAGTACTGGGAGAGAGCAGAGCAGGCAGCCCTCGCCGGGTAGACTAGGAGCAACGAACCAGTACCGGGAGAGAGCAGGAGCAGGCAGCCCTCGCCGGGTAGACTAGGAGCAACGAACCAGTACCGGGAGAGAGCAGAGCAGGCAGCCCTCGCCGGGTAGACTAGGAGTAACGAGCCAGTACTGGGAGAGAGCAGGAGCAGGCAGCCCTCGCCGGGTAGACTAGGGGCAATGAGCCAGTACTGGGAGAGAGCAGGAGCGGGCAGCCCTCGCCGGGTAGACTAGGAGCAACGAACCAGTACCGGGAGAGAGCAGGAGCAGGCAGCCCACGCCGGGTAGACTAGGAGCAACGAGCCAGTACTGGGAGAGAGCAGGAGCAGGCAGCCCTCACCGGGTAGACTGGGAGCAACGAGCCAGTACCGGGAGAGAGCAGGAGCAGGCAGCCCTCGCCGGGTAGACTGGGAGCAACGAACCAGTACTGGGAGAGAGCAGGAGCAGGCAGCCCACGCCGGGTAGACTGGGAGCAACGAACCAGTACCGGGAGAGAGCAGGAGCAGGCAGCCCTCGCCGGGTAGACTAGGAGCAACGAACCAGTACCGGGAGAGAGCAGGAGCAGGCAGCCCTCGCCGGGTAGACTAGGAGCAACGAGCCAGTACTGGGAGAGAGCAGGAGCAGGCAGCCCACGCCGGGTAGACTGGGAGCAACGAGCCAGTACTGGGAGAGAGCAGGAGCAGGCAGCCCTCGCCGGGTAGACTAGGGGCAACGAGCCAGTACTGGGAGAGAGCAGGAGCAGGCAGCCCTCGCCGGGTAGACTAGGAGCAACGAGCCAGTACTGGGAGAGAGCAGGAGCAGGCAGCCCTCGCCGGGTAGACTGGGAGCAACGAACCAGTACCAGGAGAGAGCAGGAGCAGGCAGCCCTCGCCGGGTAGACTAGGGGCAACGAGCCAGTACCAGGAGAGAGCAGGAGCAGGCAGCCCTCGCCGGGTAGACTAGGAGCAACGAACCAGTACTGGGAGAGAGCAGAGCAGGCAGCCCACGTCGGGTAGACTAGGGGCAACGAGCCAGTACTGGGAGAGAGCAGAGCAGGCAGCCCTCGCCGGGTAGACTAGGAGTAACGAGCCAGTACTGGGAGAGAGCAGGAGCAGGCAGCCCTCGCCGGGTAGACTAGGAGCAACGAACCAGTACTGGGAGAGAGCAGGAGCAGGCAGCCCTCGCCGGGTAGACTAGGAGCAACGAACCAGTACTGGGAGAGAGCAGGAGCAGGCAGCCCACGTCGGGTAGACTAGGAGCAACGAACCAGTACTGGGAGAGAGCAGGAGCAGGCAGCCCTCGTCGGGTAGACTAGGGGCAACGAGCCAGTAATAAAAACACAAAATGCTGGAAACACTCAGCAGGTCGGGCTGCATCTGTGGAGAGAGAAACAGAGTTAACGTTTCAGGTCGATGACCTTTAGTCAGAACTGGAAAGAGTTATAGATATGATAGGTTTTTAAGCAAGTGCAGGGGCTGGGAAAGGGGGGAAAGGAGGAAAGAGTGAAAGGGAAGGTCTGTGATTGGGTGGAAGGCAGGAGAGATTAAATGACAAAAGGGGTGATGGTGCGAGGCGAAAGGCGATGGTAATGGGACAAGTAAAGAAACAAAAGATGAGACTAGAGGAGGTGTAAATGGGGATGGCAGAATCATCAACAGCTGCCATCCGTAAAAATGGGGGCCGAGGTTATGATCTGAAATTGTTGAACTTGATGTTGAGTCCAGAAAGCTGTAAAGTGCCTAATCGAAAGATGAGGTGCTGTTCCTCGAGCTTACGTTGAGCCAGTATCGGGAGCAGACTGGGAGCAACAAGCCAGTATCGGGGGAGATCAGGAGAAGGCAGCTAACATTGGACGGGGAGCAGGAGCAGCAGCCTGGCCAGCCAGCATCGGGGGAAGAGCGGGAGTAAGCAGCCAGAGACTACTCGACATGCTGAGGTCGTGAAAGGCTCAATATAAATGCAAGACTTTCTTTCTGCGATCTCATGGTCAATGTTCTGGGATTTGGTGTTCGGTTCTTCAATTTCAATCTCTACAACACTACAGTACTAACCCACATTGAGCTATGTTCACACAGGCGCTGCATTCTCCATGCAGTGAGCACCCAGTCTTAGTGCCTGTAAGAATCATTTCCATATTTGCTTCCTCTACAACCTAAACGTCGAAGTATTTAAATCAGCAGATCACAAATCCAATAATGCTGAACAAGTAAATGCTTCATGATTTGTACATCACTGCTTCAGTATGGAGGACTAACGATCATTAATCTCCCACTTTGATTTGTAAAAAAATGTCATAAATACTATACCCGTCAGCTGTGGCTCAGTGGGCAGCATTCTCGCCTCTGAGTCAGAAGGTTGTGGGTTCAAGTCTCACTCCAGAGACTCGAGCACAAAAAATCTAGGCTGACACTCCAGTGCAGTGCTGAGGGAGTGCTGCACTGTCAGTGGTGCCGTCTTTTGGATGAGACATTAAACCGAGGCCCCGTCTGCTCTCTCAGGTGGACGTATAAGATCCCATGGAACAGGGGAGGGTGTCCTGGGGCCAATGTTTATCCCTCAATCAACATCACTAAAAACAGATGATCTGGTTATTATCGCATTGCTGTTTGTGGGAGCTTGCTGTGCGCAAACTGGCTGCCGCGTTTCCTACATTACAACAGTGACTCCACTTCAAAAAGTACTTCATTGGCTGTAAAGCGCTTTGGGACATGCTGAGGTGGAGAAAGGCGCTATAGAAATGCAAGTCTTTCTTTTCTTTCAGAATATTCAAAGAGCCTTTCAGGGTCCTGCAATCAATAAATGATTTGTGTCTACTATTCTGAGACAATCTTTTAATGGCATCTTGTTTAATAAATCACAGTTCACATCCCATCCTCTGTAAAATGTCAGGACGGACACAGATCTGGCGTTGTATCTAGTAGGACTTTTACAGTAAGGAGTAAACTAGGGACTTGACAACAAGTTTGCTGTGAATGTTTATTCAGGCCATTCCAAACCGGAGATATCTGCTCGGAGGTAAATCCAGCTGCCGTGTAAATATTTTTAAACTGCCCCAACTCGGAGCTCTTGATGTTTGTAATTCAATTTGCCGATCACCATTATTTCCCTTCAGACGTTGTATAGAATCATAGACATTTATGATACAGAAGGAGGCCATTCGGCCCATCAAGTCGGTGCCGGCTCTCTGTAGAGCAATCCAGTCAGTCCCATTCCCCCGCTCTATCCCCGTAGCCCTGCAAGTTTATTTCCCTCAAGTGCCTATCCAGTCTCCCCTTGAAAGCATTGAGTGTCTCCGCTTCCACCACTTCCGTCGGCAGCGAGTTCCAGGTCCTCACCACTCGCTGCGTAAAAAAGTTTTTGTACTTCGCCCCACCCTGCTCTAGTCTGTCCTGACAACAAGCCTTATTTCCAATATGTGAGGAGCACCCGCCCCACTGCACCACTCCAACACTTCCTGCAGTCATCGCCTCTCCAGATTATTTCACTGACGGACTGAATTCGTCCCGAAATGGAGAGCTGGGCTGTGATCGCCGACTCTCCAGCCTTGTACAGCTACTGACACAGTTCCTCAGGTCGTGGTAGAATACGGAGAGACTGAGAGTGCCTGCTGCTTTGTGGGTTACACGGAACGCGCAGGCCCGTGGGTTTGAGGGTCCCGCACAGCCTCGACACGTGCAGGTCTCCATACCTGGTCACAGTCACTATTGTCAGAGGGTCATTGCCTATCAGGAGGATGTTATTGACTATATAAATACATTGTATTGGCCGGGACCCAGTGGTGAAGGGCTGGTTGTTAACACACTGCACTGTTCAAACCCTTCATTTGCTTTGAAGACGATAGCAGAACAATCTTATGTCGGACAAAGCACGTTTTGGGATCAGAGTGACTGCTGCCAACGAACTGGAAGCTGCGCAGAATCTGCGGTGGTTTAATTATTAATGTATAATAATATCATAATGTCGTATAAATCTGTGGAGCTCTGGGTTGGTCTAATAATTTTGCTGAGGGGAGGTTTGCGGAGATTTATTTGTTCGGAGCAGGAGCTCCATGTGAAGGGAAAGGACAAGAAGATGAATAAAAATAGACTAAAAAAAAACAGAAAATGCTGGAAACACTCAGCAGGTCTGGCAGCATCTGTGGAGAGAGAAACAGAGTTAACGTTTCAGGTCGATGACCCTTCGTCAGAACTGGAAAAAGTTGGAGATGGAACAGGTTTTAAGCAAATGTAGGGGCAGGGAAAGGGGGGAGGGGAGGAAAGAACAAAAGGGAAGGTCTGTGATAGGGTGGAAGGCAGGAGAGATTAAATGACAAAAGGGATGATGGTGCAAGGCAAGAGATGGTAATGGGACAAGTTAAGAAACAAACGATGGTTCATGATGAAGTGTAAATGGCACTGGCAAAATGAAAGACAAGTGCCATGTGGGAGAGAGAAAAAATAAATAAATGGGAAAATAAAGGATAGGGGCTGAGGTCATGGTCTGAAATTGTTGAACTCAATGTTGAGTCCAGAAGGCTGTGAAGTGTCTAATCGAAAGATGAGGTGCTGTTCCTCGAGCTTACGTTGAGCTTCATTGGAACAGTGTAAGAGGCCGAGGACAGAGAGATCAGAGTGGGAGTGGAGCGGAGAATTAAAGTGACAGGCGACCGGAAGCTCAGTGTCACCCTTACGGACTGAACGGAGGTGTTCCGCAAAGCGGTCACCCAATCTGCGTTTGGTCTCCCCAATGTAGAGGGGACCGCATCGTGAGCAGCAAATACAGTATACTAGATTGCAAGAAGTACAAGTAAATCGCTGTTTCACCTGGAAGGGGTGTTTGGGGCTCTGGACGGTGGGAAGGGGAGAGGTAAAAGGTCAGGTGTTGCATCTCCTGCGCTTGCACGGGAAGGTGCCAGGTGAAGGGGAAGGGGTGCTGGGGGTGATAGAGGACTGGACTAGGGTGTCGCGGAGGGAGCGGTCCCTTCGGAATGCTGAAAGGGGAGGTGAGGGGAAGATGCGTTTGGTGGTGGGATCACGCTGGAGGTGGCGGAAATGGTGGAGGATGATCCGTTGAATGTGGAGGCTGGTGGGGTGAAAGGTGAGGACAAGGGGAACCCTATCGTGGTTCTGGGAGGGAGGGGCAGGGGTGAGAGCAGAAGTGCGGGAAATAGAACGGACGCGGTCGAGGGCAGTGTCAACCACTGTAGAGTGGAATCCTCGGTTGAGGAAAAAGGAAGACATGTCGGAAGCACTGGTGTGGAAGGTGGCATCGTCGGAGCAGATGCGGCGGAGACGGAGAAACTGGGAGAATGGAATAGAGTCCTTACAGGAGGTGGGGTGGGAGGAAGTGTAGTCCAGGTAGCTGTGGGAGTCGGTGGGCTTGTAGTGAATGTTTGTCAATAGCCTATCCCCAGAGATGGAGACAGAGAAGTCGAGGATGGGAGGGGAAGAGTCGGAGATGGACCATGTGAAGGTGAGGGAAGGGTGGAAATTGAAAGCAAAGTGAAGGAAATTATCTAGTTCAGGGCGAGAGCAGGAAACGGCACCAATACAGTCATCGATGTACCGGAAAAAGAGGCGAGGGAGGGGACCTGAGTAGGACTGGAACAAAGAATGTTCCACATATCCCATGAAAAGGCAGGCATAGCTAGGACCCATGCGGGTTCCCATAGTAACACCTTTAATTTGGAGGAAGTGAGTGGAGTCAAAGGAGAAGTTGTTCAATGTGAGAACAAGTTCAGCCAGGCGGAGGAGGGTGGTGGTGGATGGGGACTGGTTGGGCCTCTGTTCAAGGAAGAAGCGGAGCGCCCTCGGGCCATCCTGGTGGGGGATGGAGGTGTAGCGGGATTGTACGTCCATGGTGAAAAGGAGATGGTTGGGGCCAGGAAACTGGAAACTGTTAAAGTGACGGAGAGCGTCGGAAAAGTCGTGGATGTAGGTGGGAAGAGACTGGACAAGGGGAGAAAAAATAAAGTCGAGATAGGATGAGATAAGTTCCATGGGGCAAGAACAGGCTGAAACGATGGGTCTACTAGGGCAGTCCTGTTTGTGGATCTTGGGAAGGAGGTAGAAGCGGGCTGTGCGGGGTTGGGGGACTATGAGGTTGGCGGCCGCGGGGGGAAGATCTCCAGAGGAGATGAGGTCAGTGACAGTCTTGGAAACGGTGGCTTGATGTTTGGTAGTGAGGTCATGGTCCAGGCAGAGGTAGGAGGAGGTGTCGGAGAGTTGGCGTTCAGCTTCCACACGGTAGAGGTCGGTTCGCCAAACAACAACAGCACCACCCTTGTCAGCAGGTTTAATGATAATGTTAGGGTTGGATCTAAGAGAATGGAGTGCTGCAAGTTCAGAGGGAGGTAGGTTGGAGTGAGTGAGGGGAGCAGAGAAATGGAGACGGCCGATGTCACGTCGGCAGTTAGCAATGAAAAGATCTAGAGAGGGTAAGAGGCCAGAGGGAGGGGTCCAAGTAGAACGAGAATTTAGAAAGCGGGAGAAAGGATCAGCCGTGCGGGGGGAAGACTCCTGGCCAAAGAAGTGGGCACGGAGGCGAAGGCGGCGGAAAAAGAGCTCAGTGTCGTGCCGAGCTCAAAATTCATTGAGGTGAGAGCGTAAGGGGATGAAGCTCAGGCCTTTGCTAAGGACTGATTGTTCGGGGTCAGAGAGGGGAAGGTCAGAGGGGATAGTGAAAACACGGCAGGGGGTGAGATTGGAAGAAGGGGGGTCAGAGGAAAGTGAAGGGGAAGGTGGTTCCGGAGGGGCGTTGGTGTCCAAGAGTTGTTGTAGCTTGCGATCCTTGACATCAGAAGGGAAGAAAACAGTTTTTTTGTTAAAGCGCCGGATGAGATGAAGGATGAAATGGAACTGGGGACCAGGACAGCTTTGAGACAGAGTGAGTCGGTGCTGCTGAAGAGAGAGGTCGAGGGTGTTCATGTGGCGGTGCATGGCGTTCAGCGTGGATCTCAGGATACGGCGAGAGCAGTGGTTCGAGGAACGCTGAATATCTCAGAGATGGAGGTTTGCTGAGTTTTGCTGGTGCGGATTTTCTTTTCCTGACGTTCGGCAGTAGCGATCTCCTCTCCCCACCCCCTCCCCTCCTTTCTCTCTTTCTGATGGCGACAATATTTTCTTTTCCGTTAGCGAACAACCAAAGAAAACCACTGGAACTGCGCACGTGCAACCAATTAATCTCGTTGGCAGCAGTCGCGTCCATTTGGGACATCAACGTAGGTTAACTAACGTGGTAGGGCTGGACATATTCTAGCATTTTTCAAGGGGTGGTGACAGGAAAATGCACAAATCTTGTGCATATTACATAGAAACAAGTGGATGTCAGAATCTGTGAGAGTGAAGCTCGAATGGCTTTCAGTGGTCATTTGAAAACCCCCAAACTCTCTTGATATCACTCCCATGGCATCTCTGATTCTAAGATCTGCGGTACAATTCATAGGCAGTCACTTTACCATTTTGAGTAGTTTGATGAGTAGTGAGCCTCGCTCTGTTGCTACATCAAGAACCAGAGGCCACATGGGGCTGAGATGATTGACCTCCAACAACTACAACCATCTTCCTTCCTGCGAAGTATGACTCCAGCCAGTGGAGAGTTTTCCCTCCCGATTACCATTGACTTCAGTTTTACTAGGGTTCCTTGATGCCACACTCAGTCAAATGCTGCCTTGATGTCAAGGGCAGTCACTCTCGCCTCACCTCTGGAATTCAGCTCTTTTGTCCATGTTTGGACCAAGGCTGTAATGAGGTCGGAAGCCGAGTGGTCTTGGCGGGACCCAAACTGGGCATCAGTGAGCAGGTTATTGGTGAATAAGTGCCGCTTGATAGCACTGTCGACGACACCTTCCATCACTTTGCTGATGATTGAGAGTAGACTGATGGGGCGGCGATTGGCCGGATTGGATTTGTCCTGCTTTTTTGTGGACAGGACATACCTGGGTAGTTTTCCATTGTTGGATAGATGCCGGTGTTGTAGCTGTACTGCAACAGCTTGGCTAGAAGTGCGGCTAGTTCTGGAGCACAAGTCTCCAGCACCATAGCCGGGATGTTATCAGGGCCCATAGCCTTTGTTATATCCAGTCTGCTCAGCCGTTTCTTGATATCACGTGGAGGGAATCGAATTGGCTGAAGACTGGCTTCTGTGATGTTACTGGGCTAGTAATCCAGAGGCCTGGACTAATGATCCAGAGACATGAGTTCAAATCCCACCACGGCAGCTGGGGAATTTAAATTCAATTAATTAAATAAATCTGGAATAAAAAGCTAGTGTCAGTAATGGTGACCATGAAACTACTGGATTGTTGCAAAAACCCATCTGGTTCACTAATGTCCTTGAGGGAAGGAACTCTGCCGTCCTTACCCGGTCTGGCCTACATTACAACAGTGACTACACTCCAAAAGTACTTCATTGGCTGTAAAGTGCTTTGAGACGTCCGGTGTGTAAAGTCTGTGGGTTGTGCAGTTAATTACGACACAGACTTCAGGAGTAACATACAACAGGACTTTACTATTCGAAGGTCAGGGCGAATCTGCCCAATAAGTCATGCCACAGCACTTATATACCGGTGTGGTCACTGTCGGTATTACCGTATACAGAAGCCAAACAAGTAGTGCCACACCTAAAATAGTTCTCTTAAAGGTGAACGGTTACATACATAGTCTCTTAAAGGTAGACGGTTACATACACTACAATCCTCCCTTTTTAGCTTACAACATACGTATTTCCCATTAAACATACATTATAACATATATACAACTTTATGCAAGACAGTTCACAGATTCAGTCTCTCTGGAGGTTTCCGGACTCTGTCAGGATAACGCCTCAGTGGTGTCGTCATTCCTGGTGGGGTAGTAGGTGCTTCTGACAAAGTCAATTCGGCTTGAAAGACAGTGTCAGGTTCCTCTGATTCCAGTATTACCAGATCGGAGGTAGGTGTTCTGGGTATCTCGGTTTCAACAGTAACCGGGTAAGGTGGTGAAGTAGGTTGGCCAGTTGTGGCTGACCCTATGATCTGGTCAACATGGCGCCTTATTATACTGTCCCCAAGATCCACCGTATACATCAACGGCCCTAGCCTTTTTCCAATAGTTCCAGGCTGCCATTTCTCGGTACGGTAGTCCCGGGCCAAAACTTGTTGACCTATCTGAAAAGATCTAGTGGCCCTTTCATTCATGCCCTGGAATTGCCGGTTCTCTACGTCCCTTCTGACGTTTGGCTTGAGCAAATCCAGCCGGCATCTTAGTCGTCTATTAAAAAACATCATGGCGGGAGTTTGATTTGTGACCGCATGTGTTGCATTCCTGTACGCCAACAAGAAGCTATCCACCTTATGTTGTAAATTAATGTCTTCATTACCCATGGCCTTGATGGCCTTCTTGAAGGTCTGGACAAACCTTTCAGCCAATCCATTGGAGGCGGGATGGTATGGGGCTGACGTGTAGTGCTTAACCCCATTGCTGTTTAAGAATTTCTTGAATTCTTCGGACACAAATTGCAGTCCATTATCAGAACAGATCTGTTCCGGCAGGCCATTCCTAGCAAACATAGTCCTTAACACTGTGATGGTTTTTTCCGTGGTGGTGGTGGTCATCTTTATTACCTCCGGCCACTTGGAGTGTGCATCCACCGCTATTAGGAACATTGAGTCCATAAATGGACCAGCAAAGTCGATGTGTACCCTTTGCCAAGGAGATGAGGGCCACTCCCATGGATGCAGCGGAGCCTGTGGTGGCGCGTTCTGAACCTTCTGACATCCTAGGCAGTTCTTAGTGATTTCTTCGATGTCTACATCGATGCCTGGCCACCATACAAACGCTCTTGCTAGGTTCTTCATCTTCACTCCACCCAGATGTCCCTCGTGCAGCTCCTTTAACACCTTCTTTTGAAGTTTGGGTGGAATCACCACTCTAGATCCACACATCAGGGTTCCTCTACACACTGACAGCTGTTCTTTCCTCTGTGAAAATGCTTGCAGTGTTGGTTCGCCCTGTGCTGGCCATCCCTCCACCGTTAAGTCATAGACTCGTGAGAGAGTCGGGTCATTTCTTGTTTCGTTTTCGATCATCGAATTTGTTATTGGTAGACACTCCACTATGGATGAGTGGAACATCTCTACCGGGTCCAATGTAGTCGCTTCTTCTACTATCGGCAATGGCAAGCGCGATAACCCATCAGCATTTCCATGCTGTTTGGACCTTTTGTATTCGATGTCATATTGGTGTGCCCCAAGTAACATGGACCACCTTTGTAACCTTTGTGCTGTCATGGTGGAAACGGCCTTGTTTGGGTTGAATATGGACACCAACGGCTGGTGGTCTGTCAGTAATGTGAACTTCTTACCTTGCAGGTAATGATTGAATTTCTCCACGCCCCACACAAGGCTGAGGGCCTCCCTATCTATTTGAGCATAATTTCGCTCCGCGGAGGTCAATGATCGGGACGCGAATGCCACTGGCCTTTCCGAGCCATTTGGTAACTTGTGTGAAAGTACTGCTCCAATTCCATAAGGGGAAGCATCACAAGCTAGACGAAGGGTTAACGTTGGGTTGAAATGAGCCAACACTTCTTCAGAGGTAATCAACTCCTTGCTTCTGCGAAAAGCCTTTTTACATTCCTCACTCCACTTCCATGGTATTTCCGCAACAGAGCATTCAGCGGATGCAGCACCGTGGATAGATTTGGCAGAAACTTGTGATAATAATTAATCAACCCCAAGAATGATCTTAACTGTGATACGTTTTCTGGAGTGGGGGCCTTCACGACAGCTTCTATCTTGTCAGGTGACTTGTGCAGCCCCTCTCGGTCAATGACATGACCGCAGTACGAGATCCGTTTCTGGAAAAACTCACACTTCTTGCGATTAACTCGAAGGCCATATTCCTTCAACCTGGTGAGCACCAGTTTCAAATTTGTGAGGTGTTCTTCCTCGTCTTCTCCCGTAATTAGGATATCGTCTAAGTAGCACTGCGTGCTTGGAATTCCTTGTAATACCTGCTCCATGGCCCTCTGCCAAATTGCTGGAGCCGAAGCTACCCCAAAAACCAGTCTATTATAACGATACAATCCTCTGTGTGTGTTGATGGTGAGGTACTGGCGTGACTCTTCCTCGACTTCCATTTGTAAGTATGCCTGAGCCAGGTCTATCTTGGTGAAGTGTTTCCCTCCAGCCAACGAAGCAAAGATATCTTCAATCCGCGGAAGCGGGTATTGTACCGTGTGAAGCACCGGATTCACTGTGATCTTGAAGTCTCCGCAGATGCGGACCTTCCCCGGTCCCCCTGGCTTATTACTTGGTGAAGACTTCATGACGGGAACAATGGGCGTGGCCCACTCACTCCAGTCCACTTTTGACAGTACCCCTGATCGTTCAAGTTCTTCCAGTTCTGCCTCCACAGCTGGTCGTATCGCATAAGGTACCGATCTGGCTTTGAAAAATTTTGGGCTTGCATGTTCTGCAATCTTAACCTTTGCTTTAATTCCTCACAGTGTTCCCAGTCCTTGCTGGAATACCTCTTTAGCTTCGTCCAATATTCTGGACAACCGTTCAGGTTTGACATCTTCCTTTCCGGAATCCACCGTCATGGTGTTTAGTGAATGCCAGTCTATCTTTATTTTCCGGATCCACTCCCGTCCCAGAAGTGGTGGACCTCCCTCAGGCAACACATACAGGTCCATCCTTTGGTAATCTTTATCCTTGTATCTCACCTTGACTTCTATCTTTCCGATGGGGAATACTTTGTGCCCCGTGTATGTCTGTAGTACTAGTTCCGTATCCCGTAGTGGAATATGCTTGAATAACTTTTTATAGTCATGCTTATTCATGACCGTCAGCGCCGATCCGGTGTCCACTTCCATTTTCACTTGGACTTTTGCAATCTGTAGTGTGATCCAGATAGTTTGTCGGTCAGCTTCATTACTCACATTGTGAACTCTCAAACTATCCAGTCCTTTGCAGTTGGAGTGTGAGTCCGACTTCTGTTCCTCCGGACTCTTCCTAGTCACCTCATGTACCTTTCTGTACCACTTTTGTGGTGACTCATTATTGTTGGTCTTCTTCCCTGACCGGCATACCTTAGCTATGTGACCAAGCTTGCCACATTTCCTACATTCTTGGTTTTTAAACCAGCATTGGTTCTGGTCGTGTGTTGTCTTTCCACAATGATAGCATTTCGTTGTACCCGAAGTAATTTGTTGTACCCTGAGTGCCGCTGCCTTTAGCTGCATTTCCGCAGTTCCTTTCACTGCGGCTTCGCTTGATGCTGCGATAAGGACAGCCTTATCAAGTGGAAGATCGTTCTCTTCAAGCAGTCGTTTTTGTGTTTCTTCCTTCAACATTCCTCACACGAATTTGTCTCTCAGTGCCCCTTCCAGGTTGTCCCTAAACTGACAGTCTTTCGCTAGCCTCCGCAGTTCAACCAAGTATTCCGCGTTGCTTTCGTCTTTCCGTTGCGTTCTCGCATAGAATTTGAATCGTTCAGCCAACATCAACGGTGTAGGGTTCAAGTGGTCCTTCAGGACAGCCACAATATCATCGAAAGTCTGATCCGCCAGTTTAGCTGGTGCTAGTAGATGCTTCAAGAGCCCGTATGTCTTTGCGCCCATCGAGTTCAGCAAGGTTATAGCTTTGTCATCTTCTTCTATTTTATTGGCCTCACAATAGATCTCAATGCATTCCACGTACGTGGCCCAGTCTTCTACTTCGGAATTAAAATCATTGATGTTACCACGCTTAGGCATCTTCCTCTCTTTGGGAACAACACAAGTATTTCTTTAAATTATTATTTCTTTTTTTTTCTAAGATGGCGGTTTTCCCGCGAAAATGGCGGTTTCCCGCTCTTATCTTCTCTCCCCGCCCACTTCAATGGCGGTTTCCCGCTTCTGTCTTCTTCCCCGCCTAATGGCGGCTTCCCGCGTTTCTTCCCTGGCAGGAGGGGTACACTTTCCCCACGGGCGACGGCCGCTGGCTTTCAGGTTCACAGCCTGCGCGTCGGCTTCAAGGCTTTCCCTTTTTTTTTAATTTTTTTATTTTATGGCAGGGCGACCGGCTCTGGGTACCCCGTTGACGGCGAACAGGTTCAGCCGCTGGGCTGGCTCTCGCACAGTTCCCCTTGCTCGGCTCTGTCTCTCTCCCGCTCGCTCGGCTCTACCGGCGCTGGGTACACCCCGTTGACGGAGGACAGTTCAGCCGCTGGACTGGCTCTCGCACAGTTCCCCTTGCTCGGCTCTGCCTCTCTCCCGCTCGCTCGGCTCTACCGGCGCTGGTTACACCCCGTTGACGGAGGACAGTTCAGCCGCTGGACTGGCTCTCGCGCAGTCTCTCTTGGTCGGCTCTGCCTCTCCCGCTCGCTCGGACCCCAATCGCGCCTCCCAGCCCTCTCGCAGTCCGGTGCTTCTCTCCCCGGCTGCGGCTGAGTTTCCCTCTTCCCGCGCCTACGCTCCCGGTCGCAGCGCTTCGTGGCTTCGGTCACCGCCCGGCTTTTCCCGCCGGTCGCGGTCTCTCACGACGCCGTTGGACCCGACTTTTTGTCCGGCTCCTTTTTCCCCTCGACCGTGGTCGAGTGCCCAGCCCTTATCCTCCGGCTATTCTTTTCACTTTCCCTTACTCACAGTCACCGTGGCAGAAGGGACAGTCAGTGCCTGTTGCTGATGGAAGTTTTTGTCGCTAAAGTCTTCCTCCTTTCTATTGCTGCAGCCTTGAGTTTTCTCCCAGCCGAATGACGAGGGCGGTTGCCTCTTTTCGACGCTCTTTCGTTGCTTTGAAATTATTGTTGCCGCAGGGTACGATCGGACTCGTCGCCACTGTAAAGTCTGTGGGTTGTGCAGTTAATTACGACACAGACTTCAGGAGTAACAAACAACAGGACTTTACTATTCGAAGGTCAGGGCGAATCTGCCCTATAAATCATGCCACAGCACTTATATACCGGTGTGGTCACCGTCGGTATTACCGTATACAGAAGCCAAACAAGTAGTGCCACACCTAAAATAGTTCTCTTAAAGGTGAACGGTTACATACATAGTCTCTTAAAGGTAGACGGTTACATACACTACACGGTGGTCGTGAAAGGCGCTATAGAAATGCAAGTCTTTCTTTCTTTCTTATATGTGACTCCAGACCCACAGCAATGTGGTTGACTCTTAACTGCCCTCTGAAATGGCCGAGCGAGACACTCAGCTAAGGGCAACTAGGGATGGGCAATAAATGCTGGCCTTACCAACGGCGCCCACATCCTGAGATTGAAATTTAAGAAAAGTTAACAGGAACCAATACTATAACCCTGTGTGTACTGCAACCAAAAACAATGAAACCAGGTGATAAACACAGACAAAAATGCAGTGATCACCAAAAGTTTATTTTTTAATTACTATAAAAACTTGAATAAAATGTAGACATAAGGGGGGATAAATTCAGTTGTTTGCGCCTCCTGTTAGCGCCTTAAGAGGGCGCTAATGGGGCGCAAAGCAACTAGCGCCCGGGCACGGCGATGTTTGCGCCGTTCGCGAAATTAACTAGACATTTTGCGGCGGTGCTAAACACAACCGCCACGATCTCCTGCACCGGCAGATTGTGACGTCAGTCGAGTGCGCAACGCCTCGGTAGCGCCCCGGACCGGATATTGAGTGGCGCCCCCTGCCTTGCCGCCTGCCGCTAGCAACGACAGGTTGAGGGGAGCGTTTTACTGTCAGAAAGGGATGGGGGGAGCGCTATTTAAAGTCGACCGCTTCCTGCCTTTTTTTGTTGGTGACATTTTTGCACCACGCATTCTGAGAGAGAGAGAGACTTCTGGAGAGATTCAACGCTGTGTGAAGGAGTTTTGGGTACTGAGCAGCACTTTGCAGGTTTATTTTGATTTGCCCTTCCTTGCTTCGCCAGCGCTCTGAGGTAGCGCCTCGCTCCTCGGCCTTTGCGCCTTAAGACAGGTGTGAAGCGCCTGATTTAACGCTCCAATCACCTCCAGGGGCGATAAAAGCCAAGTTTGCCGTCGGAGGCGATAATTAGCGCCAGGCGCTAAACTTTGCGCACGGCCGATAACGGCGCCCCAAACGGGGCGATACCGAATTTTTCCCCCAGTAACCTAGGAACTAGGAGCAGGAGTCGGCCACGCGGCCCCCTCGAGCCTGCTCCGCCATTCAACCTCAACTCCACTTTCCCACCCGATCCCCGTATCCCTCGATTCACACATACAATGTACTGCATGAGCAATCAGAAAAATGCCATGCCTATTCACACGAGTCAGTCAGTATGATGGCGGTTTGGGCTGTTCCTTGTAGGCATTGGACCTTGCTAAGGTTATGAAGTCGCAGAAGCCTATGACATGAATCTTGTCATTCATGTGGAAATAACTTATGAAATAATGCTGGGCGGCCTGTGGGTGGCGCTGTCCAGGGAGAGTATAAATACTCGGGCACGAGCCCAGCTTGCTCAGGACATTCTTTAACAGGAACTAGTGAAGGACACAACTAGATCTCCATGTTGAAAAACAGTTGATTAAAGCCTTGTTTAATACTCAGACCAAGTGCCCAGTAGTTTTCTTACGTCAGCCTGCATAGCCAGGACTGCACTTTAGCTGTTTCCATTACTCCGTCCCCTCTAAGCTGCTGGGGCACATGACCCAGGACCGGCATTTCCAGTGCGAAATTTCGCGCATGAAACTTCGAATAGGGCTGCGCAGCCCGTTAAAGGGACCGCGCACCCAAAAATAAATTCACCTCAACTGAGGGCATTAAGTGCCCCGGAATACGCCATTTACCCTGTTTTCCTGGAGTTTTCCGGGATTCTTCCACTAAGGTCACAGGAAAGGACTGGGAGAATCCCCGGAGAAATGAAGGCCAATGGGTTGTGCTGGGAACTGTGCATTTTGAGCTCAAATGTGGCAATTGAAATTCGTCACGCCGGTTTTCATTTTCAGCCTCAGCTGTGGCTCAGTGGGCAGCACCCTCACCACTGAGTTAGAAGGTTGTGGGTTCAAGTCCCACTCCAGAGACTTCAGCACAAAAATCTAGGCTGACGCTCCCAGTGCAGTGCTGAGGGAGTGCCGCACTGTCGGAGGTGCCGTCTTTCAGATGAGATGTTAAACCGAGGCCCCGTCTGCTCTCTCAGGTGGACGTAAAAGATCCCGTGGCCACTATTTCGAAGAAGAGCGGGGGAGTTCTCCCCGGTGTCCTGGGGCCAATATTTGTCCCTCAATCAACATCACTAAAACAGATTATCTGGTCATTATCACATTGCTGTTTGTGGGAGCTTGCTGTGCGCAAATTGGCTGCTGCGTTTTTTACATTACAACAGTGACTACACTTCAAAAAGTACTTCATTGGCTGTAAAGCACTTTGGGATATCTTGCGGTCGTGAAAGGCTCTGCAAAAATGCAAGTCTGTCTTTCTGAGCTGTTTTATAAATTAAAGGGAAGCATTCCTGAAAGGGGAGATGTTTCATTGTAAAGAACGCCACTTATCTCGATAATATATCAAAGTTATTCAAGATCTCTCCTATTTGGAAGAAAAATGCCAGTGTGGACTATCTCGGTGTTACACCGGAGGCTTGACAGGCGGTAGTGCATCACTCAGCTGACATGAACATCTGGTTCATCTCCGAGAGGATCCAGAGAATTAGTTTGTATTTAAGGTCTGTACTCAATGCGATTAGCATCCTCTACCGTGCTGAATGTTGACTTCAAGCAATCAGTGAGGCTTTTAATTTCACGATGGGTATCGCTGTGACTTGATCCTTGCAAAATTTCAGAAATCTCATGCATTTGGATTGCACCCAAATTGGATTAATCAGTACTGACTGGAACCAATTATTTAAAGACCCATAACTAATATTAGATATGCAGCTCTTTGCCTACTGCCATACATAAGAACATAAGAATTAGGAGTCGGCCACTTGGCCCCTCGAGCCTGCTCCTCCATTCAATAAGATCATGGCTGATCTTCGACCTCATCTCCACTTTCCTGCACTATCCCCATATCCCTCGATTCCCCTAGAGTCCAAAAATCTATCGATCTCAGCCTTGAATATACTCAACGATTCAGCATCCACAGCCCTCTGGGGCAGAGAATTCCAAAGATTCACAAACCTCTGAGTGAAGAAATTCCTCCTTATCTCAGTCCTAAATGGCCGACCCCTTATCCTGAGACTATGACCCCTGGTTCTAGACTCTCCAGCCAGGAGGAAACAACCTCTCAGCATCTACCCTGTCAATCCCCCTCAGAATCTTATACGTTTCAATGAAATGTTGGGCTTGCATCAGACAATCCAAAGTCAGATTTCCCCCAGCAGATAGAAAAGCCCGAAACGGCCTTTGATGCGTTAACTAAACTGTGGGGTGGGGGGGGGGGGGCGGTGAGGGCAAGGCACCGTTTCACGTTGGAAGCATCTCCACGCCCCCTTTATATAATTTCCCCCCCTGACATAATAGCCCCCTTTAATTCCTCAACAGGTCAGGGCTATAATCTGTTTTCTTTTCTTTGCAGGCGTCCCCCGCTGCCCTTGCGAAGAGCGTCCTCGCCGAGGTCCCCAACCAAGTGGTGGACTACTACAACGGCAAAGCAATCCCGCCAAAATGTCTGTCGGATTACGAGTCTTCCCGAACACTTGCACCCTAATACTCTAGTGACCTTTGACCTAGTACAAGTTATGATGTATAGCACGTCTAAGTGACTTTTAAAATGAATGAGAGAAACCATTTTGCATGTGTAGCCACAAGGCTTGCATTCTCCTCCGCTGTTGTACTGTCGACAACTTTTTACAAGATGGACTACTTTGCATAAGAGCATGTCGCCTTGAAACGTATCAGTATCTGTTTTTTTATACAGGTTTATTGGGATTTTACTAAATTTCTTACACTGTAAAGCATTTTGGAACATTTATTGAAAGTTGATAGCGAGCAGTATTGGCTCCACCTGTTACTACTGATGGATTTTTCAAAAACAGCAGATGCATGGACTGTATTTTGCATGTCTATAATAAAATGACACTGTTTTCCATTTGTGGTCAATCTTCTCTTGTGTGCCAAATATGCGGAACAGACTCTCGGCAAAAACAGTTAAAACTGTGTCAATTCATCGGAACATAGGAACAGGAGGAGGCCATTCAGCCCCTCGAGCCTGTTTCGACATTCAGTGAGATCATGGCTGATCTGCGACCTAACTCCATATACCCGCCTTTGCCCCGTATCCCTTATTACCTTTGGTTAACAAAAATCTACCAATCTCAGATTTAAAATGACCAACTGACCGAGCATCAATTACCGTTTGCGGAAGAGAGTTCCAAACTTCTACCACCCTTTACAAGAGAATGTAGAAGTGTTTCCTAATTTCACTCCTGAAAGGTCTGGCTCTAATTTTTAGACTATGCCCCCTAGTCCTAGACTCCCCAACCAGCGGAAATAGTTTCTCTCTATCGACCCTATCTGTTCCCTTAATATCCTGAAAACTTCGATCAAATCACCCCTTAACCTTCTAAATTCCATGGAATACAACCCTAGTTTGTGTAATCGCTCCTCGTAATTTAACCCTTGGAGTCCGGGTATCATTCTGGTAAACCTACGCTGCACTCCCTCCAAGGCCAGTATATCCTTCCTAAGGTGTGGTGCCCAGAACTGCTCACAGTGCTCCAGGTGTGGTCTAACCAGGGTTTTGTACAGCTGCAGCATAACTTCTACCCCCTTGTATTCTAGTCCTCTAGATATAAAGGCCAGCATCCCATTAGCCTTTTTGATTATTTTCTGTACCTGTTTGTGACATTTTAATGATCGATGTACCGGGACCCCCAAGTCTCTTTGAACATCCACTGGTTTTAGCTTTTCACCATTTAGAAATTACCCTGCTCTATCCCTTTTTAGGTCCAAAGTGGATGTCCTCACAATTGCTTACATTGAAATCCATTTGCCACAGTTTTGCCCAATCGCTTAATCTATTAATATCTCTTTGTAATTCTATGCTTCCATCTACACAGCTTACAATGCCGCCTATCTTTGTGTCATTGGCAAACTTGGATATGTGGCTTTCTATCCCATCATCTAAGTCGCTGATAAATACGGTGAATAGTTGAACACAGATCCTTGTGGGACACCACTAGTCACATCTTGCCAATTAGATTACCTGCCAATTATCCCCAATCTCTGTCTCCTGCCGCTCAGCCAATTTCCTACCCAGGTCACTAATTTACCGTCAATTTCATGAGCTTCAACTTTAGCTAACATTCTCTTGTAAAGAGTTGGATAAATATCAGATGAAGGATATAATTCAAGGATATAACAACAAGCGTAGGCAGAGAGGCACAAACACATATTGAAATACAATGGTTCTAATGCTACTGGGACCACGGAAACATCAGTTATGTATTGAACAATATAGATTGGAAGGTTAGTTTGATGTTCTAGAGTTTCTTCAAGGGTTAGGTAAATAAAGCTTTCCTCAGGAATCCAAATACATTCAATAGAATTGTTGTAGGCCTTATTACACATTGTCAACAGAATGAACAGTGTCAGCTGTGGCTCAGTTTGTAATGAAAGGATATTTACCAGTCCGAGCCCCTTTGGGGCTACCCCGGATCAGACGTATTTCTCAGATGTTCACTTTCAACAAAAGTTTGAGGTAGTCGAATCCTAAAGATGCTTAATTGGGTCTAAAGGTCCGGGCTATCTCTCCCTAAAGGAAAGGAACAACCCGAGAATGTTACCGTCCTCCAGATAGCGCTTTTAATAAGTTTAGCTAGACTGTAACGTCCCGGATATTATGAGGGTCCGGAAAACTCTCCTCAGACATGTACCTCTCCACAAAAGAGTGTACAGAGAGTGGGTTCGTGAGTTATTGATACAGAAGACTTATGTGAGACAATTCTAAAAATATATAGAGATTTATTAAAAGAACCGACATGCAATTTACAGTTGGTGAATCAGTCAATCGCAACATTAACAGTTCTAAAAAGAGAAAAAATACGATCTTATTTTTAACAGGGAATCTTACTTTTGAATCTTAACCACTACAGTATTACACTTCTTAACATTTTCTATACAGGATATCCATCAATATCAAATTACCTTTGATCCCCAAGGTACAAAGAATAAAAGACTACAGAGCTGCCTCTGTAGTTGAGAATCGCTTTGACCGATTAAAGCGATTCTGCTATCCCATTTGAGACTTCAATATTTATACCCTTTTTCAGTTGTATTCCTTAAGGTTTCTGCTGATCCAAGTTAATTATCATTATTCATCTTTCTGCTGACTTCCACAATTCTTACTGCCACATCAGTTTGTAATATTCCAGATTCTGCCTCATCTCCAGGTGTTCTAGGTTCACCATATAGAAAGTGTGAAGGGCAGATGTCCCTTATCTCATGTGTCATCTTTAAGAGGTGTAATCAAGATCATTTCTCCAGGGTTGACCATTGTTCTGTTCCAAGAAGGCCACCCATTCAGAGCCACCCATTCTTCTGTTTTAATAAGGTTATTTATTCAGAGTCAACAACTGTCTTATCTCAACAAGGCCAGAATTCTTTCATTAGATAGTGTATTTTTCTAAAAAGGTTATATAGTTTATTCCTTCACAGTAACACCCTCGCCTCTGAGTCAGACGGTTGTGGGTGAGAGTCAAACCCCAGAGACTTGAGCACAACAATCTAGGCTGACAATCCCAGTGCAGTGCTGAGGGAGTGCCGCACTGTCGGAGGTGCCGTCTTTCGGATGAGACGTTAATCTGAGGCCCTGTCTGCCCTCTCAGGTGGATGTAAAGGATCCCATGGCACTATTTCGAAGAAGAGCAGGGGAGTTCTCCCCGGTGTCCTGGGGCCAATATTTATCCCTCAGCCAACATCACCAAAAACAGATTATCTGGTCATTATCACGTTGCTGTTTGTGGAAGCTTGCTGTGCACAAATTGGCTGCCCCGTTTCCTACATTACAACAGTGACTACACTTCAAAAGTACTTCATTGGCTGTAAAGCGCTTTGGGACATCCTGAGGTTGTGAAAGGCGCTATAGAAATACAAGTGTTTCTTTTTAACAGACTTGACGAGTGAATGGCCTTTTCTCATGCTATGCTGGTAAATTGTAATCCCAATAGTTATGATTGATGTGATTACACTGTTGTGCGTACCGCGTTTACAATCCAAGCGAGATTAGTTGTAACTCATTTCATCAAGAAAACCATGGCTTCTCAATACTAGGACAGAAATGCTGATTACCAAAATCAAGGTTATTATGGACAACTTACATCTCATTTTTGCGGCAGGACGTTGTATCTTAATTGGCAGTCGGAGAAACTTTTTTTAAATTCATTCATGGGATGTGGGCGTCGCTGGCAAGGCCAGCATTTATTGCCCATCCCTAATTGCCCTCGAGAAGGTGGTGGTGAGCCATCTTCTTGAACCGCTGCAGTCCGCGTGGTGAAGGTGCTTCCACAGTGCTGTCAGGGAGGGAGTTCCAGGATTTTGGCCCAGCGACGATGAAGGATCGGCCGATATATTTCCAAGTCAGGATGGTGTGTGACTTGGAGGGGAACTTGGAGGTGGTGGTGTTCCCATGCGCCTGCTGCCCTTGTCCTACTAGGTGGAAGAGGTCGCGGGTTTGGGAGGTGCTGCCAAAGAAGCCTTGGCGAGTTGCTGCAGTGTGTACCATCTACAAGACAGTGATGGGGAAAAGTGTGAATTAGCCACGATGAACCTTGATGATATTTCAGCAAAATGTTGGAGCTGTTGACAATCCTGATGGGAAGGAATTTTACCGGAAACTTGGCAATATTTTCTGGTTCCCATATTACTGTCTGGTAAACACTAGAGAACTCTACGTTCCTTTGCTATTGTTTCACCTACTATTGGATAGCTGACAGAAACATATATCTAAGAGTTGTTATTAAACTAAAGGATTATTATCGTTGGCACTTTATGATTAAGAACTTGCTGTCTGATGTCCCCACATCAGTGAAGTGGAATGTTATTTCACTAAACATAAAAAGTACAAAGAGCCAGTCTATTTATTCCAGCCTGTATTTTCTATTCCCTTCTTATATTTAATGCTCTGGGATAGAAGTAATAGAATTTTGAATACTTGAGTCTGGAATTCAGAAAAGAAAGACCTTTTACGATCACCAGATGACCCAAAGCGCTTTACAGCCAATGAAGTACTTTTTGAAGTGTGGTCACTGTTGTAATGTAGGAAACACAGCAGCCAATTTGTGCACAGCAAGCTCCCACAAACAACAATGTGATAATGACCAGATCATCTGTTTTTAGTGATGTTCATTGGGGCACAAATATTGGCCCCAGGACACCGGGGATAACTCCCCTGCTCTTCTTCAAAATAGTGGCCATGGGATCTTTTATGTCCACCTGAGAGAGCAGACGGGGGCCTCGGTTTAACGTCTCATCCGAAAGACGGCACCTCCGACAGTGCAGCACTCCCTCAGCACTGCACTGGGAGTGTCAGCCTAGATTGTTGTGCTCAGGACTCTGGAGTGGGACTTGAACCTACAATCTTCTGACTCAGCAGGAACGAGAGTGCTACCTGAGCCACGGCTGACACACAGTCAGCTGTTGTTTAATATTTCGAAGTATTCAGCAACATTGTGAATTAATTATGAAAATCTATCAAAGTATCAATATTTCACATTTCTTTCCTATCTTAAAAATGCATATTTTCTTTCTTTCTAATTTTGTTCCAATTATGCATCAGAATTTTCTGTCGAGGCTCTCCTGCTGGAACACTTCAATTAACGAGAGGCCTCAGCTCTTTTGTAGTGCGGGTAAAAACAAATCTGAAGTCCTGTAAGATCTGATTGCACTAGAGGGGGTACAGAGGAGGTTTGCGAGGATGTTGCCAGGACTGGAGAATTTTAGCTATGAGGAAAGATGTGATTTGCGAAGATGGGGTTAAGCGTACGTAAATTGGATAGAACAACGTCAGATGTGGAAACAGGGCAAATGAGATAAACAAGATGGCTTTTCTGGAGATGTGATTAAGTGGACGTGACTTGGACAATTAATTGGCCAAGTCCCGAAGATGTGAAGGAAACAAGTGCCCAGTAATTCGGGTCCCAACGCGTGAGTACGGACGGTATACTCACGCGTGGGCCCGTTGGAAGTGCCGGATTTCAGCATGCACAGCGCATGCGCGGAAAACCGGCATTTCCTTTCCTCTGAACCAAGGGGTTAAGAGGCGGTTCCCGTGCGACGTTTGAGGCAGCGCGTACGCGTTGAACTTCGTTTTTTTTGACAGGTTTGTCCGTGCTTGAAGGCCTCCACTTTTTACGAATGTAAAAAGCAGACGTAAGGACTTAGTTTTATAAGGTAAGTGGTCTAATAATTAAAGTTAGAATTTTTTTTCCACAGGTTTATTATTTTTAAAGAATTTAGTCAGGTAAGTGTATTTTTGGACCCGATTTCTTGAAAAAAAATGTTTGCCATAAATTTGAATAATTGTTTAAATTAGTTTTTTTTAAAGTTATTAATAGTTAATTTAATTATTGGAATGTTTTTTTAACTTTTATTTAAAGTTTAAGTAGTGTTTTGGGCGCCCGGACTTTTCATGAGTTTGACAGGTCTTATGTCTAACTCATGAATGAACTTTTGCAACCTCTGATTGGTTGCCCAGTGCTCACGTGATCCCAACCGGCTCATCGCACTAAGTGCGCCGCTGGATCACGCACGCACAGCGCGCCGGGAGCTGAACCGGGACACAGACCGGAAATCCACGCAGGCCCAGTCTTCAAATGTCAGCGCGATATGTAAGTGTAGGTCGGGGGCTTGCACCCGCGGGAAACCCCCGACCCGAATTTCTGGGCCAAGATGTAAGATTGTATATAAGCCAACTGCTCGAATGTAAAAATTAGACTCCTGTCTCAGCTCAGACTGAGAGGGCCTCTCCCTGCACGTGCTTGAATAGAGATCGCTTGGAACCAGTACACGCTCGTCTCCATCTGCTTTGGGGCAGAGAGAAATCCCACAACAGACACGATGGGCCGAATGGCCTCCTTCTGCGCTGTAAATGTCTATGATTCTATGAAAACATGCATCACATCAGCCTCAAACTACCATTTCCCTGTGACATTGAGTGGCCCGATTTGGAAACCCTACGATGATGGATGCAACATTCATTGACACCAAAGGGAAAGACTCGTGGCTTAACAACGCTCACTATATTTTTTTGGTCATGAGCTGAGATATAACAAACCATAAGGAGAATGAAACAGAAATAAAAACAGAAACTGCTGGAAACACTCAGCAGGGCAGGCCGCATCTGTGGAGCGAGAAACAGAGTTAACGTTTCAGGTCGATGACCTATCATGAAACAGAAAGCCTTTTATCCAAATATCGCAGGCAGTTCATTAGCAGCAATGCTATTGTTGCCGTCAGCAACCCAAAATGCGAAGCTCAATGGCGATGTGAGACTTATGATCACAAAACAAGAGGCTAATTGTAAACCTGTTTAATTAAATAGGGCTATGATTACTTTTCAGCTAAATTAAAATAGATTACATTTTTGAAACAAATGAGTCTTGACAGGTCTGAAAGGGTGAACCTCAATTGCATTTTTCAGAAGCCCAACTTACCAAAACCATCACCAGAACAGCAGCACTCTCTAAACGATTCAATCTCTGTTCATTGAATTGAAAGGCTGCACAGTCTGTCGTGACAATTACCCTTCCCATCCAAAATAAAAACATCAACAAGGTGGCTGGTGTTCCAACCTGCTTTTATAAACTGAAGCTGACTCTTACCTCCACCCCAATCACCTTGATCTCACAGACAGCATTAGGAGAATTCATTGTTTCAAAGCAATGTTTTTTGAGAATGCAAAATTACTTGTTGATTCTTGTTTCACCCCGTAGCTCAGTGGGCGGCACCCTCGCCTCTGAGTCAGAAGGTTGTAGGTTTGAGTCCCACTCCAGAGACTTGAGCACAAAAAGTTGGCTGACAGTACAATGCTGAGGGAGCGCTGCACTGTCGGAGGGGCAGTACTGAGGGAGTGCCGCACTGGCGGAGGGGCAGTACTGAGGGAGCGCCGCACTGGCGGAGGGGCAGTACTGAGGGAGCACCGCACTGTCGGAGGGGCAGTACTGAGGGAGTGCCGCACTGGCAGAGGGGCAGTACTGAGGGAGCGCTGCACTGTCGGAGGGGCAGTACTGAGGGAGCGCTGCACTGTCGGAGGGGCAGTACTGAGGGAGCGCCGCACTGTCGGAAGGGCAGTACTGAGGGAGTGCCGCACTGGCAGAGGGGCAGTACTGAGGGAGTGCTGCACTGTCGGAGGGGCAGTACTGAGGGAGCGCTGCACTGTCGGAGGGGCAGTACTGAGGGAGTGCCGCACTGGCGGAGGGGCAGTACTGAGGGAGTGCCGCACTGGCGGAGGGGCAGTACTGAGGGAGTGCTGCACTGTCGGAGGGGCAGTACTGAGGGAGCGCTGCACTGTCGGAGGGGCAGTACTGAGGGAGTGCCGCACTGGCGGAGGGGCAGTACTGAGGGAGTGCCGCACTGGCAGAGGGGCAGTACTGAGGGAGCGCTGCACTGTCAGAGGGGCAGTACTGAGGGAGTGCTGCACTGTCGGAGGGGCAGTACTGAGGGAGCGCTGCACTGTCAGAGGGGCAGTACTGAGGGAGTGCTGCACTGTCGGAGGGGCAGTACTGAGGGAGCGCTGCACTGTCAGAGGGGCAGTACTGAGGGAGTGCTGCACTGTCGGAGAGGCAGTACTGAGGGAGTGCTGCACTGTCGGAGGGGCAGTACTGAGGGAGTGCTGCACTGTCGGAGGGGCAGTACTGAGGGAGTGTCGGAGGGGCAGTGCTGAGGGAGCGCTGTACTGTCAGAGGTGCTGTCTTTTGGATGTAGTCGTTAAACCGAGGCCTCATCTGCTCTCTCAGGTGGACGTAAAAGATCCCGTGGCACTATTTCAAAGAAGAGCAGGGGAGTTATCCCCGGTGTCCTGGCTATATTTAGCCTGTAATCAATAGCACTGAAACAGATTATCTGGTGATTATCACATTGCTGTTTGTGAGATCTTGCTGTGCGCAAATTGGCTGCTGCATTTCCTACATTGAGTAAAGTGCTTTGGGATGTCCAGTGGTCGTGAAAGGCGCTATATAAATGCAAGTCTTTCTTAATGTATATAATTACTTGAGAGTGCGAGTCCTGGGGGGGATAACACCGTGTAAAAGGTTAGGGGGTGAATTTCCACGGGACTGCTCCCCACTTGTAGCCATAACTTCGGCAGAAACCCTGGAAAAATTGTGTCAATGGAGTTTCCACAGATCTTCTGCCAAAGTTATGGCTGATGACTGGGAGAACTGCTGCGGAAATTCGCTCCCCAACAGTAAAGAAGCAACAATCATTTCATACGAGCAATTTTGAGGCCACAGTTCGAGTACTGTTTACCGTCTTGGCAGCCCCGTGGAAAGGAAATTAAAGCAATTGAGAGTTTTGCAGAATGCATTCGCCAGGCTGATGCCAGCAATGGAAAGCTACAGTCATAAGGAAAGTCTTTGGAATACTGGGACTATTTCCGCTGTAGCAGAGAAGGCTAAGAGGATATTTATTTGAGATTTTTTTAATTCTGGAGAGTTTTGCTTGAGCGAATCGGGAGAGGTTATTTCCTCTGGTTGGACTGTCAGTGAAGGGGGATTGTCAATTTAAAATTGCTATTAAGAGAGTGAGGAAGAAGCTCAAGCAAAATTTCTTCACTCAGAAGGTTTTTTTTGCAAGGAATGTCTTGGCACAGAGAATCATTGAGGTAGAGATTGTAAAGTCCGCGCCTCAATAATACACGGGCTTCGGGAGAACAGTTTAACAGGTACTTTACTGAACAAGAGGCAGCTTGAAACTGAAACTACAGAAGCCTGCTAGGGCCTTTTATACAGGGGTGGTCACTGCCGGTACTGCAGTCTAAGACCAGTTATTCCCTTAAAGGTACATACACAACAATTCCTCCCCTTTGAGATAAACAGTACATAACATTCATTTAACAACTAAATAATAACTAATTACAATTACAATTTTCTCAGTAATATATACATCAACTGAAATAGTCATTTATAAATTCAGTCTTTGAGGAGGCTTCCTGATCCGGACTGGATAGCGCCTTTCTCGAGTATCCTGTTCTGGTGGTGGAGTCAATTCTGGCTCATTGTCATTGGTTGGTTTGTCAGCTTCCAATACCCCTGCTTCTGAGGTAGACGCAATCTGTACTTCGGGCTCATTACCAGGTGCACATGCTTGTGGTACAGGTTTGGCTTGTTCCTGTGACTCTAGAATCTGGTCAGCATGGCGTCTCACGATGATTTCTCCAATGTCCACTGTGTACATTAGTGGTCCCTGCTGTGCGCATATCGTGCCTGGCTGCCATTTTTCTGTTCGGTAGTCGCGGGTAAGACTGGTTGCCCTATCTTGAAGCTCCTGGTTGGCTTCTCATTTATGTGCTGGAACTGCTTATCCTCAACATCTCGTCTTATGTTTGGTTTGAGCAAATCCAAGCGACATCTTAGTCTCCGGTTGAAAAACAGTATGGCTGGAGTTTGGTTGGTTACTGCATGTGTCGCATTCCGGTAAGCAAACAGGAAGTTATCCACCTTGTGTTGCAGTGGTATGTCGGCATTATACATTGCCTTTATGGCCTTTTTAAAGGTCTGAACAAACCTCTCAGCCAATCCATTTGTGGCTGGATGATATGGGGCAGATGTGTAATGTTTCACCCCATTATTCTTCAGGAACCTCCGGAAATCCTCAGACACAAACTGTGGGCCATTGTCGGAACAGATCTGTTCTGGCAACCCACTCCTGGCGAAGATGGTCCTTAGGACTGCAATAGTATTCTCCATGGTGGTGGAGGACATTTTAGTGACCTCTGGCCATTTCGAATGGGCGTCCACAGCGATTAGAAACATTGAGTCCATAAATGGACCAGCGAAATCAATGTGTACCCATTGCCATGGAGATGAGGGCCACTCCCATGGATGTAGCAGGGCCTGTGGTGGAGCGTTTTGGACCTTCTGGCATCCTGTGCATCTCTTGGTCATATCCTCGATTTCTTTATCGATTCCCGGCCACTACACAAACGCCCTGGCTAGGCTCTTCATTTTTACCCCTCCCAGATGACCCTCGTGAAGCTCATTGAGTACTCTATCTCTCAACTTGGGTGGAATTACCACTCGGGATCCACACATCAAGGTTCCCCAGCACACTGACAGCTGTTTCCTCCTTGGCGAGAATGCTGGCAACAGTGAGTCACCATATGCTGGCCATCCCTTCACCGTCAAATCATAGACCCGAGAGAGTGTCGCGTCATTTCGGGTTTCCTTCTCAATACTTGCGTTTGTAACAGGCAAACATTCGACTATGATCGCATGGAATATCTCCACCGGGTCCACTGCAGGTGCTTCTTCCGCCGTAGGCAACGGTAGGCGCGACAGCCCATCAGCGTTTCCATGTTGTTTCGTACCTTTGTACTCTATGTCATACTGATATGCCCCTAGAAAAAGTGACCATCTTTGCAGCCGTTGCGCCGTCACCACCGGAACGCCCTTCTTTGGGTTAAAAATTGAGACCAGGGGTTGATGATCAGTCAGTAGGGTGAATTTCTGCCCGTGCAGATAGTGATTGAACTTCTTCACCCCTGACACCAGGCTGAGGGCCTCCCTGTCAATCTGGGCGTAGTTACGCTCGTCTGAGGTTAGCGAGCGCGATGCAAAGGCTATTGGCCTCTCTGAACCGTCACGGAATTTGTGTGACAGCACCGCTCCAATGCCGTAAGGTGACGCATCACATGCCAACCGAAGTAGTGGGCCAATACTTCTTTTGAAGTGATTAGGCATTTACATTCCTGAAAGGCACGCTTACACTCATCACTCCATTTCCATGTTACACCAGTTTGAAGCAGGGCGTTCAGTGGGTGCAGAATTGTAGATAAATTCGGCAAGAACTTATGGTAGTAGTTCACCAACCCGAGGAACGACCTCAGTTGCGACACATTTTCTGGTGCTGGAGCCTTGACTAGAGCCTCAATCTTGTCCGGCGACTTATGCAACCCTTCCTCATCAATCATGTGGCCACAATACGAGATTTGTCTCCTGAAGAACTCGCATTTGGGACGGTTGGCTCGTAGCCCATATTCCTGCAATCTCATGAGCACCTGTTCCAGGTTGGCAAGGTGTTCATTGTCATTTTTGCCCGTAACCAGGATGTCGTCCAAATAACACTGGGTCCCCGGGATCCCTTGCAGGACTTGTTCCATTGCCCTCTGCCACATAGCCGGGGCCGATGCTACCCCAAATACCAGTTGATTGTACTGGTAAAGGCCTTTGTGAGTGTTTATCGTGAGGTATTTCCTAGATGTTTCTTCCACCTCCATTTGTAGATACGCTTGAGCCAGGTCAATCTTTGTAAAACGTTTCCCTCCAGATAGTGAGGCGAAAATATCTTCTATCCGCGGAAGCGGATACTGTACTGTGTGCAGGACTGGGTTCACAGTCACCTTGAAGTCCCCACAGATGCAAACCTTCCTTGGCTCCCCAGGTGTGCTGCTCAATGCTTTCTTCATTACAGGAACGATGGGTGTGGCCCACTCGCTCCAGTCCACCTTAGACAGCACCCCCGAACGCTCCAGACTCTCCAGTTCAGCTTCCACAGCTGGGCGTATCGCGTATGGCACCGGTCTGGCCTTGAAAAATTTTGGGGTTGCGTTATCCTCAATCTTTATGGTTGCCTTTACTCCTTTTAGAGTCCCAAGTCCTTGTTGGAACACCTCTTCCGCGTCAGATAGAATTTGTGACAGACGTCCAGGTGCGACGTCATCATCTTTTTTGTCAGTCACAGTTAGTGCCAGAATGGAATGCCAATCCAATTGTAGTCTTCGGGTCCATTCACGTCCCAATAATGGTGGTCCTCCATCTCATAGTATATACATGTATAGTTTCTGTGTTTCCTTTCCGTTATATTCAACTGGCACCCTTATTTTTCCTCTGGGGTAGACCTTTTGCCCCGTGTATGTCTTCAATACAATGGACGTGTCCTTTAAGGGTATGTGTGAGAATAGCCGCTCATAGTCTCGTCGATTCATGACAGTTAGGGCTGATCCTGTGTCCAATTCCATCTTCACTGGGGACCCTGCTATCATGAGGGTGACCCAAATGGTTCGGTGATCTTCTTTTGTGATCACGTTGTGTAACTTTAAACAACTTAGTCGCCTGCTCCCAGAGTCCTTATCACTCTCCTGATCTTCTGAACTACTATCTGTCAGTTTCTTTACTTTCCTGTACTGTTCCTTAGTAGTTCTTGTCGTGTTGGTCTTCTTTCCCGACCTGCAGACTCTTGCTATATGTCCCATTTTCCCGCATTGCCTGCATATTTTGTCTTTAAACCAGCAGTCCTTTTGCTCATGGGTTGTTCTGCCGCAGCGATAGCACTTTTCGGCTCCATACGCCATTTCGTTAGCGCTGTATTCTTGTGGTTTCTGTTGTATTTCCGCAGCTCCCCGTGCTGCTGCTTCGTAGGATACTGCCACGCTGAAAGCCTGTTCTAGCATCAGGTCCTTTTTTGAAAGTAGTCGTTTCTGGGTTCCTTCACTCTGGAGCCCGCAGACAAACTTATCCCGTAAGGTGTCTGCCAGTCCTGCTCCGAACTGGCAGTGCTTCGATAACTTGCATAGTTCCGTAAGATAGTCAGCATTGCTCTCATCTTTGTGCTGGTTTCTTTTATGGAACTTGAATCTTTCTGCTATCAGCAGTGGTGTAGGGCTTAAATGTTCCTGTAAGATATGAACAATCTCCTCAAAACTTTTCTCCATTGGTTTAGCTGGGGTAATTAAATTCCGCAATAGGCCGTACGTACTCGCACCCATCAGATTTAATAATACCGACGCCCTCTTTCCATCAGCCACCTCATTTGCCTTGCAGTACACTTCAATTCTTTCCACATACGTGGTCCAGTCTTCTACCTCGTTGTCGAAAGCAGTGATACTGCCACTTTTCGGCATCTTGGGCGATTTAAAATGGCGCCTCCCGCTCTTTTGCTTCTTCCCCAATGGAATAAAATGGCGCCTCCCACGCTTTTGCTTCTTCCCCAACGGGATAAAATGGCGCCTCCCGCGCTTTTGCTTCTTCCCCTTACTGCCACGCTGCTCCTAGCGTTCTACGGGGTAATGGCGGCGACCCGCAGCTTCGGCGCGTCTCGCTTTCCTTCCCCCCCGTTTAGTTTCTCTCCGCTGTCCTGTTCTCGAGCACCGACCGCGCCCTGTGCACTCCACCCTCTCTCTCTTGTTTTCTTTTCCCGGCGACGCTGCGCGGCCCGATTTGTAGAGCCGCTCGATCGAGCTTGAGCCCGCCGCAGTCCGGAAGGGTCAGCGCGCTACCTGCTACCAGCACGATTCGCTGGAACCACAGTCTCTCCCACAATTCTCCAAACACCGATGGATTCTTCGGGCGGTTGCCCTCGGTCGACGCCCGTTGCTCAGACTACAACCTTCCAGGACCTGCCTTTCAGGCGAGATCCCCATGAGATGATGCCACACTGCAGGTGAGTTCGAACTTACTCGTCGCCACTGTAAAGTCCGCGCCTCAATAATACACGGACTTCGGGAGAACAGTTTAACAGGTACTTTACTGAACAAGAGGCAGCTTGAAACTGAAACTACAGAAGCCTGCTAGGGCCTTTTATACAGGGGTGGTCACTGCCGGTACTGCAGTCTAAGACCAGTTATTCCCTTAAAGGTACATACACAACAGAGATCCTTGCACCTTTTAAGGGAAAGGTAGATAAATATTTGAATCAGAGAAACATATAGGTGCAAGGGTCTGTACCTCAACGATTCTCTGTGCCAAGGCATTCCTTGCTTAAAGCCTTCTGGATAAAGAAGGAGGTAGTAGAGAAATTGGATAGGATGACAATAGATAAAGAGGAGGTGCTCAAAAGGTTGGCAGGGCTCAAAGTAGAAAAGTCACCCGGTCTGGGTGGGATGCATCCGAGGTTGCTGAAGGAAATAAGGGTGGAGATAACCAAAGCTCTGACCACAATCTTCCAATCCTCCGTAGATATGGGCGGTGCCAGAGGACTGGAGGATTGCAAATGTTACACCCCTTTTCAAAAAAGGGAAGAGGGATAAACCCGGCAATTACAGGCCTGTCAGCCTCAAGTTGGTGGTAGGGAAACTTGAAGAGACAATAATCCGAGACAAAATCGATTGGCGCTTGGAAAAATATGGGTTAATAAATGAAAGCCAGGGCGGAAGAAATAAAGGCAAATCGTGTTTGCCTAACTTGACTGAGTTCTTTGATGAAGGAATGGAGAGGGTTGATGCGGGCAGTGCAGATGATGTTGTGTATGTGGACTTTCAAAAGCCGATTGATAAAGTGCCACATAACAGACTTATCAACAAAATTGAAGCCCATGGGATTAAAGGGACAGTGGCAGCATGGATACTAAATTGGCTAAGGGACAGAAACCGAGAGTAGTGGTGACCGGCTGTTTTTCAGACTGGTGTGAAGTATACAGTGGTGTTCCCCAGGGGTCAGTATTAGGACCACTACTCTTTTAGTTGTATATTAATGACCCAGACTTGTGTATAAAGGGCATCATTTCAAAGTTTGCAGATGACACGAGACTCGGAAATATAGTAAACAATGAGGAGGATAGTAACAGACTTCAGAAGGACACAGACAGGCTGGTAAAATGGGCAGACACATGGCGGATGCAGTTTAACGCAGAGGAGTGTGAAGTGATACATTCTGGTAGGAAGAATGAGGCGAGGCAATATAGACTAAATGGTACATTTTTAAAGGGGGTGCAGGAACAGAGAGACCTGGGGGTGTCTGTACACAAATCTTTGAAGGTGGCAGGACAAGTTGAGAAGGCTGTTCAAAAAGCATATGGGATCCTTGGCTTTATTAATAGGGGCATAGTGTACAAAAGCAAGGAGGTTATGCTAGACCTTTATAAATCACTAGTTAGGCCTCAGCGGGAGTATTGTGGCTAATTCTGGGCACCACACTTTAGGAAGGATGTCAAGACCTTACAGAGGGTGCAGAGGAGATTTACTAGAATGGTACCAGGAATGAGGGACTTCAGTTATGTGGAGAGAGTGGAGAAGTTGGGATTGTTCTCCTTAGAGCAGAGAAGGTTAAGGTGAGATTTGATAGAGGTGTTCGAAATCATGAACTGTTAGAAACATAGAAGATAGGCGCAGGAGTAGGCCATTCGGCCCCTCGAGCCTGCTCCGCCATTCAATGAGATCATGGCTGATCATCCAAATTCAGTACCCTGTCCCTGTCTTCTCCCCATATCCCTTGATCCCTTTAGCCTTTAGAAATATATCCAACTCCTTCTTGAATATATTTAATGAATTGGCCTCTACTGCCTTCTGTGGTAGAGAATTCCACAGGTTCACCACTCTCTGGGTGAAGAAATTCCTCCTCATTTCTGTCCTAAATGGCCTACCCCTTATCCTTAGACTGTGACCCCTGGTTCTGGACTCCCCGACCATCGGGAACATCCTTCCTGCATCTAGTCTGTCCAGTCCTGTCAGAATTTTATAAGTTTTAATGAGATCCCCTCTCATTCTTCTAAACTCCAGCGAGTACAAGCCCAATCGACCCAATCTCTCCTCATACGTCATTCCTGCCATCCCAGGTATCAGCCTGGTGAATTTCGCTGAACTCCCTCCATGGCAAGAACATCCTTCCTCAGATAAGGCGACCAAAACTGCACACAATACTCAAGGTGTGGTCTCACCAAGGCCCTGTACAACTGCAGCAAGACATCCTTGTTCCTGTACTCGAACCCTCTCGCTACGAAGGCCAACATACCATTTGCCTTCTTAACCGCCTGCTGCACCTACATGCTTAGCTTCAGCGACTGGTGCACAAGGACAACCAGGTCTCGTTGCACTTCCCCTTCTCCCAATCTATTGCCATTCAGATAATAATCTGCCTTCCTGTTTTTGCCACCAAAGTGGATAACCTCACATTTATCCATGTTATATTGCATCTGCCATGCTTCTGCCCAATCACCCAACCTGTCCAAATCATCCTGGAGTTTCTCGGCATCCTCCTCACCGCACACACGCCCACCCAGCTTTGTGTCGTCTGCAAACTTGGAGATATTACATCTAGTTCCCTCGTCTAGATCATTAATATATATTGTGAATAGCTGGGGTCCTAGGACCGATCCCTGTGGTACCCCACTAGTCACTGCCTGCCACTCGGAAAAAGACCCGTTTATTCCAACTCTTTGCTTTCTGTCTGCCAACCAGTTCTCTATCCAAGTGAATACCTTGCCCCCAATCCCATGTGCCTTAACTTTATGTGGGACCTTATTGAAAGCCTTCTGAAAGTCCAAATACACCACATCCACTGGTTCTCCCTTATCTATTTTACCAGTTACATCCTCAAAAAATTCCAGTAGATTAGTCAAGCACGATTTACCTTTTGTAAATCCATGTTGACTTTGTCCGATCCTGTCAATGTTTTCCAAGTGCTCTGCTATTACATCTTTTATAATGGACTCTAGCATTTGATAAAGTAAATGAGGAGAAACTCTTGCTAGTATATTACCCCCAATTCTATGTGCCCTAATTTTGTTCACCAACCTCTTCTGTGGGACCTTATCGAAGGCCTTCTGAAAATCCAGATACACCACATCTACCGGTTCCCCTTTGTCTACTCCACTAGTTACATCCTCAAAGAACTCCAATAGGTTTGTTAAACAGGATTTCCCTTTCATAAATCCATGTTGACTCTGCCCAATCTTACTATTAGTTTCTAAGTGCCCAGTTATTGCATCCTTTATAATAGATTCCAGCATTTTCCCAACTACTGATGTGAGGCTAACAGGTCTGTAGTTCCCCGTTTTCACTCTCCCTCCTTTCTTAAATAGCGGGGTTACATTTGCTATCCTCCAATCTGCAGGAACCGTTTCAGAATCTATAGAATTTTGGAAGATGACAACCAATGTGTCCACTATCCCAATGGCCAGCTCTTTCAAAACCCGAGGATGTAGGTCATCCAGTCCTTGGGATTTGTCGACTTTTAGTCCCATTAATTTTGCTAGTACTGTTTTTTTACTAATAATAATTTCTATAAGTTCCTCATTTTTGTCACACTTTTAGTTTTCTTGTATTGTATCTCTGGGAGGTTTTTTGTGTCTTCCTCCGTGAAGACAGAAACAAAGTATTTATTTAATTTCTCAGCCATTTCCTCATTCCCCATTATAAATTCTCCCGTCTCTGACTGTAAAGGACTTATATTTACCTTCGCCAGTCTTTTCCTTTTCACATACCTATAGAAGCTTTTACAATCCGTTTTTATATTTTTTGCTAGTTTGTGCTCATATTCCATTTTCCCTTTCTTTATCAATTTCTTGGTGCCCCGATGCTGATTTCTTTTAGGAAGGATGTCAAGGCTTTAGAAAGGGTGCAGAGGAGATGTACTAGAGTGGCACCAGGAATGAGGGACTTCAGTTATGTGGTGAGACCGGAGAAGCTGAGATTGTTTGCCTTACAGCAGAGAAGGTTAAGAGGAGATTTGATAGAGGCGTTCAAAATAATGAACGGTTTCGATAAAGTAAATGAAGAGAAATTGTTTCCGGTGACAGAATGGTCGGTAACCAGAGGACACGGATTTAAGGTGATTGACAAAAGGACCAGAGGGGGAGATGAGGAAACATTTTTTGTTTACGCAGCGAGTTGTTGTGATCTGAAATGCGCTGCCTGAAAGGGTGGTGCCAGCAAATTAAAAAATAATTTTCAAAAGGAAATCGGGTAAATGCTCGAAGGGGAAAAATTTGCAGGCTATGGGGAAAGGGGAACAAATTGGATAGCTGTCTCAAAGAGCCGGCATAGGCACGATAGGCTGAATGGCCTCCTTCTGTGCTGTGTCATTCTATGATACGGGGAGAGGGCAGGGCATTGGGGTTAGTTTGAGTTTCTCTAGCACAGGCACAATGGGCAAGTGATGATCTCCAATGCTGTAATATCTATAAATAATTAATATGTTCATATTACATCCCTCCACGCGCAATTTAATGTCAATATTAATCTGTTTAGTTTAAATGAGTTTACACTTCCATTAAAGCAGTAAAATGTCATATCAATGCATCAGGTTGTCCAACGTTATAATTGCAAATGGTTATATCTAACCTTAAATTAGAATTTAGTGGAGCATCAAACACCTTTTTGTCTATATAATTTGAATTTTCTCCTCCTTTGTAGACTCTCTCCGCTATATGTATTTTTTTTTATCCATTCACGGGATGTGGGCGTCGCTGGCAAGGCCAGCATTTATTTCCCATCCCTAATTGCCCTTGAGAAGGTGGTGGTGAGCCGCCGCCTTGAACCGCTGCAGTCCGTGTGGTGAAGTTGCTCCCACAGTGATGTTAGGGAGGGAGTTCCAGGATTTTGACCCAGCGACGATGAAGGAACGGCCGATATATTTCCAAGTCAGGATGATGTGTGACTTGGAGGGGAACTTGGAGGTGATGGTGTTCCCATGCGCCTGCTGCCCTTGTCCTTCTAGGTGGAAAAGTGGTACGTTTCTCAAGATTCCTTTTCAGAAACCCCACCCTTTCCTTTTAAATTTAAATTGGGAGCACCAGGAGTCAGGCCAGCTGACCCATGTGCCCGATTCTCTGGCTCCACGGCCCAGCAGAACAAGGCTCTGCACCACGAACCGAGCCTCGCAAACATAGAAACATAGAAATATAGAAGACAGGAGCAGGAGTAGGCCATTCGGCCCCTCGAGCCTGTTCCGCCATTTAATGAGATCATGGCTGATCATCCAAACTCAGTAACCTGTCCCTGCCTTCTCCCCATATCCCTTGACCCCTTTAGCCTTAAGAAATATATCTAACTCCTTCTTGAATATATTTAATGAATTGGCCTCCACTGCCTTCTGTGGTAGAGAATTCCACAGGTTCACCACTCTCTGGGTGAAGAAATTCCTCCTCATCTCTGTCCTAATTGGCTTGCCCCTTATCCTTAGACTGTGACCCCTGGTTCTGGACTCCCCGGCCATCGGGAACATCCTTCCTGCATCTAGTCTGTCTAGTCCTGTTAGAATGTTATAAGTTTCAATGAGACCCCCTCTCATTCTTCTAAACTCCAGCGAGTATAAGCCCAATCAACCCAATCTCTCCTCATACATTTACTGTACAGGGTAGAATTTCTGATTGGCACTGTACGTCTTATACAAAGAGCAACATAGGAACAGGAGGAGGCTATTCAGCCCCTCGAGCCATTCAACGAGATCATGGCAGATCCTAACTCCAGCCACCTGCCTTGCCTCCAGATCCCTGAATAACCTTGGCGAGCAAAACTCGCTCTCAGAATTAAAATAATTAATTGAGCCCCAGCATCTACTGCTTTTTTGTGGAAGAGAGTTCCGCACTCCCACCACCCTTTGTGCAGGTTAATGAGCTCGTACAAACTTCCTCTCTGTGCTATTTTAACCCGGGCATTTATTGCAAATAGGTTAGCACCTGCGCTAAAAGAGCACAGTGGAGAAATTTGTACGGATGTATGACGGAGCACCGATTAATCTCCTGCTTGCAAATACTGGGGGATCCCTCTCACTCTGGAGGACCAGGGGTCACTATTTTAAGTTGTACGAGGCGAGATCGAGGTTAGATGTCAGGAGGGGGTTCTTCTCCCAGAGAATCGTGGACCTCTGGAACAGGCTGCCGGCACGTGCGGTGGACGCTGATTCGCTGAATTCCTTCAAGCGAGAGCTGGTCCTGTTTCTGGCTGGGGCGGAGATCACCTCTTACAGAAGGTGGGCACTGCAGGGAATTCAGAGTAATCTCCAGGACTAGTTTCCATCGCCTCAATGGGTCGGAGAGAAATTTCCCAGATTTTTTTCCCCCAAACTGGCCTGGGGTTTTTATCTGGTTTTTTTTGCCTCTCCCAGGAGATCCTGTGGTTTCGGGCGGGGTGGAGAGTGTAGATATTGTGGTACACGAGGTATCGCCATTGTGTGGAACAGGCTGGGTGGACCAGAGGGTCTTTACTGGTCCGTCATTGTCCGTATGTTCGGATGGTTGGAAGATGCAAGAGGTTTATTACTGGGTGGGATTATATTTTAAAACCTAAAGACTAATCTCTTATTAAGACGGGCAATTGTTCCAAAGACATGACAATAAACATTTGAATGTCCTTTGAGATAAGAGCTTTTGTACAGAAGATGAATCGGAGCTGTCTACACTTTCAAACTGCTATTAGATAACGTTAAGAACTAATTACCTCCGAGGGTTCTTCCTTGTCTAATCGCTCTGCCTCTGGATAGCTACAGAAATGTATCACGTTGCCCTAGATAGAAATTTTCAAAAACATTTTTATGAAGGATTGGCTACATACAAATACTTCTGATGATGTTTTTATGCTGGCTCAGTAATGTTGATCGATAATCCTTGGCCTAGAAATTGAGTGGGCTTAGCGCCCATTTTGCGGCGCTAGAGGGCATTGCGCTGGACTTACAGCCGGTTTTGAAATTGACTAGGGCCCAACATCGGCGTTACACCGGTAGCGCTGCGCCGGCACCGATGACGTCATCGGCGTGCGCAGCGTCCCGGTTGCCGTGGTGACGGGCCCCAGCGCCGAAATTCAGTTGCGGCTGCCTCGCCCGTGGCAGCCGCAACTAAGACTCTGGCAACAGAGTCTTGCACGACTTTGCGCCGGCGCATAAAGGTGGAGCGGCGGCCGGCCGCCTGCCCGCACCTCCCTTCCCGGACTCCCCCACCACCCCCCCGCGGAACAGATGCTTCTCGGCTGCGAGTCCGGCACTTCCCCGAGGTGCCGGGCTCATTTTTGTGAAGATTTTACCGGCCAGCGGGCGGGTGCAGGCAGCTCCTCCTTAACTGAAGGAGGAGGCCTGCACTTCCCGAGCCTGCCGCACCGCATCGGTCGCCGCAGCGCCGGAATAGCGCCGCAATGCGGCGTGTAGCGCCAGTTTTCAGGCACAAACAGCCTTCAGTAGCGCCGGCAGCCGTTTGGGCGCGGCGCTACTGAATTTTTGGCGCGCACAGTGCGACTTAGCACCGGCGCTAAATTTCCGGCGTTAAGCCCCGGCGCAGCGCAACCTCAATTTCTAGGCCCTTATCTTTGAAATTTAAAAATCTGTTTTACGAAACAAACTTACTTTTTTCCTCCTCCGTGCCCCAGGGTTGGTTTTAACATCCAACTGGATTCTCGTTAGTCAGAAAGGAGGTGGGTCTTCCGGCATTCCGGGAGTGGGGGGGGGAGTGGGGGTGCGGGGGGTGTGAGGGATGGGGGGTGTGGGGGTTGTGGGGGATGGGGGGGTGCGGGGGATGGGGGGGAGTGGGGGGGAGTGGGGGGATGGGGGGAGTGGGGGGGTGTGGGGGATGGGGTGTGGGGTGTGGGTGTGTGGGGGTTGTGGGGTGTGGGTGTGTGGGGGGTGTGGGGTGCGGGGGGGTGTGGGGTGCGGGGGGGGTGTGGGGGGTGCGGCATGTATGCTGAGAGAGGAGGTGAGGATAGGTCGGCAGCATCTGAGTGTTGGGATAAAAGAGTTGCAGCTGGTTATCCACGGATTTCAAAAAAGGCCTTAAAAGTAGGCAGCTGGAACGCTGTGAAACCTCGCAAGCAGGAGGAGGCAAGTAGTTGCCATGGCAATCTGAGCTGTGGACACTGGGACAGACACTGTGGACTGATGGTCAGTGGACACTGGGAGAGACACTGTGGACTGATGGTCAGTGGACACTGGGACAGGCACTGTGGACTGATGGTCAGTGGACACTGGGAGAGACACTGTGGACTGATGGTCAGTGGACACTGGGAGAGACACTGTGGACTGATGGTCAGTGGACACTGGGAGAGAAACTGTGGACTGATGGTCAGTGGACACTGGGACAGACACTGTGGACTGATGGTCAGTGGACACTGGGACAGACACTGTGGACTGATGGTCAGTGGACACTGGGAGAGACACTGTGGACTGATGGTCAGTGGACACTGGGAGAGACACTGTGGTGTGATGGTCAGTGGACACTGGCAGAGACACTGTGGACTGATGGTCAGTGGACACTGGGGGAGACACTGTGGACTGATGGTCAGTGGACACTGGCAGAGACACTGTGGACTGATGGTCAGTGGACACTGGGAGAGACACTGTGGACTGATGGTCAGTGGACACTGGGGGAGACACTGTGGACTGATGGTCAGTGGACACTGGGAGAGACACTGTGGACTGATGGTCAGTGGACACTGGGGGAGACACTGGACTGATGGTCAGTGGACACTGGCAGAGACACTGTGGACTGATGGTCAGTGGACACTGGGAGAGACACTGTGGACTGATGGTCAGTGGACACTGGGGGAGACACTGTGGACTGATGGTCAGTGGACACTGGGACAGACACTGTGGACTGATGGTCAGTGGACACTGGGACAGACACTGTGGACTGATGGTCAGTGGACACTGGGACAGACACTGTAGACTGATGGTCAGTGGACACTGGGACAGACACTGTGGACTGATGGTCAGTGGACACTGGGACAGACACTGTGGACTGATGGTCAGTGGACACTGGGGACAGACACTATGGACTGATGGTCAGTGGACACTGGGACAGACACTGTAGACTGATGGTCAGTGGACACTGGGACAGACACTGTGGACTGATGGTCAGTGGACACTGGGACAGACACTCTGGACTGATGGTCAGTGGACACTGAGAGAGACACTGTGGACTGATGGTCAGTGGACACTGGGGGAGACACTGTGGACTGATGGTCAGTGGACACTGGGACAGACACTGCGGACTGATGGTCAGTGGACACTGGGACAGACACTGTGGACTGATGGTCAGTGGACACTGGGACAGACACTGTGGACTGATGGTCAGTGGACACTGGGACAGACACTGTGGACTGATGGTCAATGGACACTGGGACAGACACTGTGGACTGATGGTCAGTGGACACTGGGACAGACACTGTGGACTGCTGGTCAGTGGACACTGGGAGATACACTGTGGACTGATGGTCAGTGGACACTGGGGGAGACACTGTGGACTGATGGTCAGTGGATACTGGGGGAGACACTGTGGACTGATGGTCAGTGGACACTGGGAGAGACACTGTGGACTGATGGTCAGTGGACACTGGGACAGACACTGGACTGATGGTCAGTGGACACTGGGAGAGACACTGTGGACTGATGGTCAGTGGACACTGAGACAGACACTGTGGACTGATGGTCAGTGGACACTGGGACAGACACTGGACTGATGGTCAGTGGACACTGGGAGAGACACTGTGGACTGATGGTCAGTGGACACTGGGACAGACACTGGACTGATGGTCAGTGGACACTGGGAGAGACACTGTGGACTGATGGTGAGTGGACACTGGGAGAGACACTGTGGACTGATGGTCAGTGGACACTGGAACAGACACTGGACTGATGGTCAGTGGACACTGGGAGAGACACTGTGGACTGATGGTCAGTGGACACTGAGACAGACACTGTGGACTGATGGTCAGTGGACACTGGGGGAGACACTGGACTGATGGTCAGTGGACACTGGGAGAGACACTGTGGACTGATGGTCAGTGGACACTGGGACAGACACTGGACTGATGGTCAGTGGACACTGGGAGAGACACTGTGGACTGACGGTCAGTGGACACTGGGACAGACACTGGACTGATGGTCAGTGGACACTGGGACAGACACTGTGGACTGACGGTCAGTGGACACTGGGACAGACACTGTGGACTGATGGTCAGTGGACACTGGGAGAGACACTGTGGACTGATGGTCAGTGGACACTGGGGCAGACACTGGACTGATGGTCAGTGGACACTGGGAGAGACACTGTGGACTGATGGTCAGTGGACACTGGGAGAGACACTGTGGACTGATGGTCAGTGGACACTGCGACAGACACTGTAGACTGATGGTCAGTGGACACTGGGACAGACACTGTAGACTGATGGTCAGTGGACACTGGGACAGACACTGTGGACTGATGGTCAGTGGACACTGAGAGATACACTGTGGACTGATGATCAGTGGACACTGGGGGAGACACTGTGGACTGATGGTCAGTGGACACTGGGACAGACACTGTGGACTGATGGTCAGTGGACACTGGGACAGACACTGTGGACTGATGGTCAGTGGACACTGGGACAGACACTGTGAACTGATGGTCAGTGGACACTGGGACAGACACTGTGGACTGATGGTCAGTGGACACTGGGACAGACACTGTGGACTGATGGTCAGTGGACACTGGGGACAGACACTATGGACTGATGGTCAGTGGACACTGGGACAGACACTGTAGACTGATGGTCAGTGGACACTGGGACAGACACTGTGGACTGATGGTCAGTGGACACTGGGACAGACACTCTGGACTGATGGTCAGTGGACACTGAGAGAGACACTGTGGACTGATGGTCAGTGGACACTGGGGGAGACACTGTGGACTGATGGTCAGTGGACACTGGGACAGACACTGCGGACTGATGGTCAGTGGACACTGGGACAGACACTGTGGACTGATGGTCAGTGGACACTGGGACAGACACTGTGGACTGATGGTCAGTGGACACTGGGACAGACACTGTGGACTGATGGTCAATGGACACTGGGACAGACACTGTGGACTGATGGTCAGTGGACACTGGGACAGACACTGTGGACTGCTGGTCAGTGGACACTGGGAGATACACTGTGGACTGATGGTCAGTGGACACTGGGGGAGACACTGTGGACTGATGGTCAGTGGATACTGGGGGAGACACTGTGGACTGATGGTCAGTGGACACTGGGAGAGACACTGTGGACTGATGGTCAGTGGACACTGGGACAGACACTGGACTGATGGTCAGTGGACACTGGGAGAGACACTGTGGACTGATGGTGAGTGGACACTGGGAGAGACACTGTGGACTGATGGTCAGTGGACACTGGGACAGACACTGGACTGATGGTCAGTGGACACTGGGAGAGACACTGTGGACTGATGGTCAGTGGACACTGAGACAGACACTGTGGACTGATGGTCAGTGGACACTGGGACAGACACTGGACTGATGGTCAGTGGACACTGGGAGAGACACTGTGGACTGACGGTCAGTGGACACTGGGACAGACACTGGACTGATGGTCAGTGGACACTGGGACAGACACTGTGGACTGACGGTCAGTGGACACTGGGACAGACACTGTGGACTGATGGTCAGTGGACACTGGGAGAGACACTGTGGACTGATGGTCAGTGGACACTGGGGCAGACACTGGACTGATGGTCAGTGGACACTGGGAGAGACACTGTGGACTGATGGTCAGTGGACACTGGGAGAGACACTGTGGACTGATGGTCAGTGGACACTGCGACAGACACTGTAGACTGATGGTCAGTGGACACTGGGACAGACACTGTAGACTGATGGTCAGTGGACACTGGGACAGACACTGTGGACTGATGGTCAGTGGACACTGAGAGATACACTGTGGACTGATGATCAATGGACACTGGGGGAGACACTGTGGACTGATGGTCAGTGGACACTGGGACAGACACTGTGGACTGATGGTCAGTGGACACTGGGACAGACACTGTGGACTGATGGTCAGTGGACACTGGGACAGACACTGTGAACTGATGGTCAGTGGACACTGGGACAGACACTGTGGACTGATGGTCAGTGGACACTGGGACAGACACTGTGGACTGATGGTCAGTGGACACTGGGGGAGACATTGGACTGATGCTCAGTGGACACTGGGGGAGACACTGTGGACTGATGGTCAGTGGACACTGGGGGAGACAATGTGGACTGATGGTCAGTGGACACTGGGGGAGACAGTGTGGACTGATGGTCAGTGGACACTGGGATAGACACTGTGGACTGATGGTCAGTGGACACTGGGGGAGACACTGTGGACTGATGGTCAGTGGACACTGGGGGAGACACTGTGGTGTGATGGTCAGTGGACACTGGGGGAGACACTGTGGACTGACGGTCAGTGGACACTGGGGGAGACACTGTGGACTGATGGTCAGTGGACACTGGGGGAGACACTGTGGTGTGATGGTCAGTGGACACTGGGGGAGACACTGTGGAGTGATGGTCAGTGGACACTGGGAGAGACACTGTGGACTGATGGTCAGTGGACACTGGGACAGACACTGTGGACTGATGGTCAGTGGACACTGGGAGAGACACTGTGGACTGATGGTCAGTGGACACTGGGGGTGACACTGTGGACTGATGGTCAGTGGACACTGGGGACAGACATTGTGGACTGATGGTCAGTGGACACTGGGACAGACACTGTGGACTGATGGTCAGTGGACTGATGGTCAGTGGACACTGGGGACAGACATTGTGGACTGATGGTCAGTGGACACTGGGGGAGACACTGTGGAGTGATGGTCAGTGGACACTGGGACAGACACTGCGGACTGATGGTCAGTGGACACTGGGTCAGACACTGTGTACTGATGGTCAGTGGACACTGGGAGAGACAGTGTGGACTGATGGTCAGTGGACACTGGGACAGACACTGTAGACTGATGGTCAGTGGACACTGGGACAGACACTGTGGACTGATGGTCAGTGGACACTGGGACAGACACTGTGGACTGATGGTCAGTGGACACTGGGACAGACACTGTGGACTGATGGTCAGTGGACACTGGGGACAGACACTATGGACTGATGGTCAGTGGACACTGGGACAGACACTGTAGACTGATGGTCAGTGGACACTGGGACAGACACTGTGGACTGATGGTCAGTGGACACTGGGACAGACACTCTGGACTGATGGTCAGTGGACACTGAGAGAGACACTGTGGACTGATGGTCAGTGGACACTGGGGGAGACACTGTGGAGTGATGGTCAGTGGACACTGGGACAGACACTGCGGACTGATGGTCAGTGGACACTGGGACAGACACTGTGGACTGATGGTCAGTGGACACTGGGACAGACACTGTGGACTGATGGTCAGTGGACACTGGGACAGACACTGTGGACTGATGGTCAATGGACACTGGGACAGACACTGTGGACTGATGGTCAGTGGACACTGGGACAGACACTGTGGACTGCTGGTCAGTGGACACTGGGACAGACACTGTGGACTGATGGTCAGTGGACACTGGGACAGACACTGTGGACTGATGGTCAGTGGACACTGGGACAGACACTGTGGACTGCTGGTCAGTGGGCACTGGGAGAGACACTGTGGACTGATGGTCAGTGGACACTGGGACAGACACTGTGGACTGATGGTCAGTGGACACTGGGACAGACACTGTGGACTGATGGTCAGTGGACACTGGGACAGACACTGTGGACTGCTGGTCAGTGGACAGTGGGAGATACACTGTGGACTGATGGTCAGTGGACACTGGGGGAGACACTGTGGACTGATGGTCAGTGGATACTGGGGGAGACACTGTGGACTGATGGTCAGTGGACACTGGGGGAGACACTGTGGACTGATGGTCAGTGGACACTGGGACAGACACTGGACTGATGGTCAGTGGACACTGGGAAAGACACTGTGGACTGATGGTCAGTGGACACTGGGACAGACACTGGACTGATGGTCAGTGGACACTGGGAGAGACACTGTGGACTGATGGTCAGTGGACACTGAGAGAGACACTGTGGACTGATGGTCAGTGGACACTGGGGGAGACACTGGACTGATGGTCAGTGGACACTGGGAGAGACACTGTGGACTGACGGTCAGTGGACACTGGGACAGACACTGTGGACTGATGGTCAGTGGACACTGGGAGAGACACTGTGGACTGATGGTCAGTGGACACTGGGGCAGACACTGGACTGATGGTCAGTGGACACTGGGAGAGACACTGTGGACTGATGGTCAGTGGACACTGGGAGAGACACTGTGGACTGATGGTCAGTGGACACTGGGACAGACACTGTAGACTGATGGTCAGTGGACACTGGGACAGACACTGTGGACTGTGATGAGGATGTCAGGAGGCTACAGTGCGATTTGGACAGGTTGGGGGAATGGGCGGATACGTGGCAGATGCACTATAATGTGGATAAATGCGAGGTTATCCACTTTGGGGGTAAAAACAGGAGGGTAGATTATTATCTAAATGGCAATAGATTGGGAGATGGGGAAGTGCAGAGGGACCTGGGTGTTCTTGTGCACCAGTCACTGAAGGAGAGCATGCAGGTGCAACAGGCGATTAAGAAGGCAAATGGTATGTTGGCCTTCATATCAAGGGGGTTCGAGTATAGGAATAGGGATACCTTACTACAGCTGTACAAGGTGCTGGTGAGACCGCATCTGGAGTATTGTGTACAGTTTTGGTCGCCCCATCTGCGGAAGGATGTTCTTGCCATGGAAAGAGTGCAGCGGCGATTCACCAGGCTGATACCTGGAATGGCGGGAATGACCTACGAGGAGAGATTGAATAGTTTGGGCTTGTACTCACTGGAGTTTAGAAGATTGAGAGGGGATCTCATCAAAACATATAAAATTATGGCAGGCCTGGACAGGCTGAATTCAGAGAGAATGTTTCCAATGGCAGGGGAGCACAGAACCAGGGGCCACAGTCTAAAAATAGCGGGCAAATCATTTAAAACAGAGATGAGGAAGAATTTCTTCACTCAAAGAGTGGTGAGCCTGTGGAATTCCCTGCCACAGAGGGCTGTGAAGGCTAATTCAATAAATATTTTCAAGAGAGAATTGGATATATTTCTGAAGGCTAAGGGGATTAAGGGTTACGGAGAAAAGGCGGGGACGGGGTACTGAACTGGTAAGATCAGCTAAGATCTCAGACGAAGATCAGCCATGATCTCATTGAATGGCGGAGCAGGCTCGAAGGGCCGAATGGCCTACTCCTGTTCCTATCTCTATGTTTCTATGTTTCTATGATACACTGTGGACTGATGATCAGTGGACACTGGGGGAGACACTGTGGACTGATGGTCAGTGGACACTGGGACAGACACTGTGGACTGATGGTCAGTGGACACTGGGACAGACACTGTGGACTGATGGTCAGTGGACACTGGGACAGACACTGTGAACTGATGGTCAGTGGACACTGGGACAGACACTGTGGACTGATGGTCAGTGGACACTGGGACAGACACTGTGGACTGATGGTCAGTGGACACTGGGGGAGACATTGGACTGATGCTCAGTGGACACTGGGGGAGACACTGTGGACTGATGGTCAGTGGACACTGGGGGAGACACTGTGGACTGATGGTCAGTGGACACTGGGGGAGACAGTGTGGACTGATAGTCAGTGGACACTGGGATAGACACTGTGGACTGATGGTCAGTGGACACTGGGGGAGACACTGTGGACTGATGGTCAGTGGACACTGGGGGAGACACTGTGGTGTGATGGTCAGTGGACACTGGGGGAGACACTGTGGACTGACGGTCAGTGGACACTGGGGGAGACACTGTGGACTGATGGTCAGTGGACACTGGGGGAGACACTGTGGTGTGATGGTCAGTGGACACTGGGGGAGACACTGTGGAGTGATGGTCAGTGGACACTGGGAGAGACACTGTGGACTGATGGTCAGTGGACACTGGGACAGACACTGTGGACTGATGGTCAGTGGACATTGGGGGAGGCACTGTGGACTGATGGTCAGTGGACAGTGGGGGAGACACTGTGGACTGATGGTCAGTGGACAGCGGGGGAGACACTGTGGACTGATGGTCAGTGGACACTGGGACAGACACTGTGGACTGATGGTCAGTGGACACTGGGAGAGACACTGTGGACTGATGGTCAGTGGACACTGGGGGTGACACTGTGGACTGATGGTCAGTGGACACTGGGGACAGACATTGTGGACTGATGGTCAGTGGACACTGGGACAGACACTGTGGACTGATGGTCAGTGGACTGATGGTCAGTGGACACTGGGACAGACACTGTGGACTGATGGTCAGTGGACACTGGGAGAGACACTGTGGACTGATGGTCAGTGGACACTGGGAGAGACACTGTGGACTGATGGTCAGTGGACACTGGGGGAGACACTGTGGAGTGATGGTCAGTGGACTGATGGTCAGTGGACACTGGGACAGACACTGTGGACTGATGGTCAGTGGACACTGGGAGAGACACTGTGGACTGATGGTCAGTGGACACTGGGAGAGACACTGTGGACTGATGGTCAGTGGACACTGGGGGAGACACTGTGGAGTGATGGTCAGTGGACACTGGGACAGACACTGCGGACTGATGGTCAGTGGACACTGGGTCAGACACTGTGTACTGATGGTCAGTGGACAGTGGGGGAGACACTGTGGACTGATGGTCAGTGGACACTGGGGGAGACACTGTGGACTGATGGTCAGTGGACACTGGGGGAGACACTGTGGACTGATGGTCAGTGGACACTGGGAGAGACACTGTGGACTGATGGTCAGTGGACACTGGGGGAGACACTGTGGACTGATGGTCAGTGGACACTGGGACAGACACTGTGGACTGATGGTCAGTGGACACTGAGACAGACACTGTGGACTGATGGTCAGTGGACACTGGGACAGACACTGTGGACTGATGGTCAGTGGAAAATCTCAGAAGGACAAGAATGATAAATGTTATTCTGCTTGTATTAATATGACTGCCTATGTTTCAGTTCTGACAGGGCTAAGCGCCTGAAACATTAACTTCCACCTCGTCTCCCCACTCCTCTTCCCCATCTTGCTGTCCCCATCCCTCATATTGGTGCCATTATTTCTCACCCTCTAACCCTGCTTGACCTAAAAAAGTCCAATCGGTCTTGAATGTTGTGTACAATGCCAGAGGAAATCAAGTAGTGTACTTAATAAATAACAGCAGCCCCAACCAGACCCCTGTGGAACATGGCTAACTGCATCTTTCCACTTGGTAGCACCCTCGCCTCTGAGTCAGAAGGTTGTGGGTTCAAGTCCCACTCCAGAGGCTTGAGCACAAAAATTCTCGGCTGACACTCCAGTGCAGTACTGAGGGAGTGCAGCACTGTCGGAGGGGCAGTACTGAGGGAGCGCCGCACTGTCGGAGGGGCAGTACTAAGGGAGTGCTGCACTGTCGGAGGGGCAGTACTGAGGGAGTGCTGCACTGTCGGAGGGGCAGTACTGAGGGAGTGCTGCACTGTCGGAGGGGCGGTACTGAGGGAGCGCCACACTGTCGGAGGTGCCGTCTTTCGGATGAGATGTTAAACCGAGGCCCCGTCTGCTCTCTCAGGTGGACGTAAAAGATCCCATGGCACTATTTTGAAAAAGAGCAGGGGGAGTTCTCCCCGGTGTCCTGGGGCCAATATTTATCCCTCAATCAACATCACTAAAAACAGATTATCTGGTCATTATCACACTGCTGTTTGTGGGAGCTTGCTGTGTGCAAATTGGCTGCCGCCTTTCCCACATTACAACAGTGACCACACTTCAATAAGTACTTCATTGGCTGTAAAGCGCTTTGGGACGTCCAGTGGTCGTAAAAGGCGCTATAGAAATGCAAGTCTTTCTTTTTCTTTTCTCCAAGAAACATTATTTTAACCCCCTACTCTTTGTTTTCTGCGCCCCCCCCAACCAAACATTCCCCTTAACGCCATTTCCTGTAAACCTCTCATGTGGCATCATATCAAATGGATTATGTTAAATTTCTTTCATTCTGTAACTGGAGGATCTCAGCACAATACTAGATAATAATTGTGTGGGCATTATCTGTAATGCAATATTTCTGCCAAAGAACTCTATCCCCAAGGTTTTGTGAGCATTTATTTACATTTTCCAAGCTTCTACACAAACGTGTGCTGTTATTGAAGTGAATTATAGGTACATTTATTAATTATTATGATACCTAGAGGGCTAAAATAAAACAATTGTACATTCTTACTTATAACAGTCATTTGTAAATCTGCTTCTCCAGTATAAATTCATTGAAAGTTATTCAGTAGAACTCTTGTTGGCAATTAAAACCCAGCAGGAAATTTGAGTGTAGACTTGTCTCTTTCAAAAGGCGGAGACTCTGAGCTGCTCATTTTTTCTTTCATTCGTTCACGGGATGTGGGCGCCGCTGGCAAGGCCGGCATTTATTGCCCGTCCCTAATTGCCCTCGAGAAGGTGGTGGTGAGCCGCCTTCTTGAACTGTGAAGGAATAGCCATGATTCAGAGAAATACACGATACTATGAACAGATTTCTAATATTATTAATACATGATATATTGGGTTTTTAAAGCCTCGGAGACACAGGCTGCAAACAGAATACGGGCTTCTGAGAAAAGATCAGTTGACAACAAAGTTGTAAACAAGCTTTAAAATGGGAATTAGTTAAATATTCTAAAACAATGAAAGATTGAAGCAAACCATTGGTGCTTCCGAAAGGTCTACGGTTTGCAACCAATACAATGAGAAGACCCAGTTTAAAGTGTGAAGAGCTAACATGTAAAACAGAAATACAAACATTAAAAGAACCATGTGCATTTGAACCATGACATCAAGTAAAAGAAACACCTGCTGGTTAAATAGTTTTATGTTAAACTTGGAAAACAGGAACCATAAGATTAAATATGCAACCAATTGAGATAGCTAGAAAACAAGTAAACACACAGTTAAAGTGGTTTTAATTTATACATATAGTAAAAACCATACCAACAAGACGACTTTGAAGATATGACTTCAATAGATACACCAAGCAATTGCATTGTGTTTGTATTAAACTTGGAGCAGCACGGAGTCACAATGTCTGCTAAAAACCAGTAAAGCCAACATTAAGAATTGAATGAAAGCATTTTGTAAGAATGACATCAAACAGAAACCATTGCTGTCGTGTTTTTGTGATGGTTTTTGGAACACCTAAAGGTAGAGAAATAATTATGCATGTAATAGTTGAATTGACAGTAAGATAGAAAGCATTCGAAAGAGGTATCAATAAAGACAATTAGTTAACATCAGCAGAGAACATCAAAGAAGAAACCACTGCCATATACAAAAGGGTATAAAAATAAGACCTTTTTAACAGAAAGTCAGAACTCACTGAACGGGCAAAGGTTTTCTCAATTCTTCAGAGGCATCTCTGTAAGTCTTTAACTATGAGTCTCGGGAAGTCAAAGTGATTGATTTTGGTGGATGTTCTGGATTTAGAAATAAGTAAGAAATGAAGAAATGTAACGAAGTAAAGATTTGAGAATAAGGATCTCTGAGAAATAAGAAATGTAAGCTAATTGTATTTTGAATTGTTAATGTAGCGACTGATTCAACAGATGTTAACTGAATGTCAGCTCTTAAATAAAACTATATATTTTTAGAATCGTCTCAAAGAGTAATTCTGTATAAACTCGCAAACCCACATTTCTGTACACTCTTTTGAGTTCTGGGGGGTATTCCGGACCCTCATAATATCCAGAAGGTTACAGTCTAGTTCAACTTATTAAAAGTACTATCTGGAGGACGGTAACATCTTCAGTCGTTCCTTTCCTTTAGGGAGAGATAGCCTGAACCTTTAGACCCATTTAAGCATCTTATGGAATTCGGCTATCTCTAACTTAAGTTGAGGGTGAACGTCTGGGGAATATGCCTGATCTGGGATAGCCCAAAAGGGCTAGGACTGTAATTATCCCTTCAGAACTGCTGCAGTCCATGTGGTGAAGGTGCTCCCACAGTGCTGTTAGGGAGGGAGTTCCAGGATTTTGACCCAGCGACGATGAAGGAATGGTTGATATATTTCCAAGTCAGGATGGTGTGTGACTGGGAGGAGAACTTGGAGGTGGTGCTGTTGTCTCTTTCTTCTAATTCTCAACAACAAAATATGGTTTGTGAGAAATTGGAATGGACCATCACATGGAAGTGGGGAGAAGGTGGTTACCTTTCCGCTTAGGGCACAAGCAGGAAATTGGGTGCAAATTGCGTGTGAAATTGCACTGGTTAGGTTACAGCTCAAGTTTCTGCCAAAATGTCTTTGCATAATCACAAATGTAAAGTCTTCCATGGACCAGCATAATCGGGCAGCATAATATAACGTAATCGTTTAGTTTTTCTCTGCATTAAAAAGTATTCATTGACATATAGTGGAAAGCTGGTGCAGTTTTCTTAATACAGCTGAACATTAGAACATAAGATCCACAAACAGGACTGCCCTGGTAGACCCAATGTTTCAGCCTGTTCTTGCCCCATGGAACTTATCTCTTCCTATCTCGACTCTATCTTTACTCCCCTTGTCCAGTCTCTTCCCACCTACATCTGTGACTCCTCCGACGCCCTCCACCACTTTAACAGTTTCCTGGCCCCAACCGTCTCCTTTTCACCATGGACGTACAATCCCTCTACACCTCCATCCCCCACCAGGATGGCCTGAGGGCACTCCGCTTCTTCCTTGAACAGAGGCCCAACCAGTCCCCATCCACCACCACCCTCCTCCGCCTGGCTGAACTTGTTCTCACATTGAACAACTTCTCCTTTGACTCCACTCACTTCCTCCAAATCAAAGGTGTTGCTATGGGAACCCACATGGGTCCTAGCTATGCCTGCCTTTTTGTGGGATATGTGGAACATTCTTTGTTCCAGTCCTACTCAGGTCCCCTCCCTCACCTCTTTTTCCGGGACATTGATGACTGTATCGGTGCCATTTCCTGCTCTTGCCCTGAACTAGAAAATTTCATTCACTTTGCTTCCAATTTCCACTCTTCCCTCACCTTCACACGGTCCATCTCCGACTCTTCCCTTCCCTTCCTCAACTTCTCTGTCTCCATCTCTGGGGATAGGTTATTGACAAACATTCACTACAAGCCCACTGACTCCTACAGCTACCTGGACTACACTTCCTCCCACCCCGCCTCCTGTAAGGACTCTATTCCATTCTCCCAGTTTCTCCGTCTCCGCCGCATCTGCTCTGACGATGCCACCTTCCACATCAGTGCTTCTGACATGTCTTCCTTTTTCCTCAACCGAGGATTCCACTCTACAGTGGTTGACACTGCCCTCGACCGTGTCCGTTCTATCTCCCGCACTTCTGACCTCACCCCTGCCCCTCCCTCCCGGAACCACGATAGAGTTCCCCTTGTCCTCACCTTTAACCCCACCAGCCTCCACATTCAACAGATCATCCTCCGCCATTTCCGCCACATCCAGCGTGATCCCACCACCAAATGCATCTTCCCCTCACCTCCCCTTTCAGCATTCCGTAGGGACCGCTCCCTCTGCGACACCCTAGTCCACTCCTCTATCACCCCCAACACCCCTTCCCCTTCGCCCGGCACCTTCCTGTGCAAACGCAGGAGATGCAACACCTGCCCATATACCTCCTCCCTTCCCACTGTCCAGGGCCCCAAACACCCCTTCCAGGCGAAACAGCAATTTACTTGTATTTCTTGCAATTTAGTATACTGTATTCGCTGCTCACATTGGGTAGACCAAACGCAGATTGGGCGACCGCTTTGCGGAACACCTCCGTTCAGTCCATAAGGGGGACCCTGAGCTTCCGGTCGCCTGTCACTTTAATTCTCCGCCCCAGTCCCACTCAGATCTCACCGTCCTCGGCCTCTTGCATTGTTCCACGGAAGCTCAGCGTAAGCTCGAGGAACAGCACCTCATCTTCCGATTAGGCACTTTACAGCCTTCTGAACTTAACATCAAGTTCAACAATTTCAGATCATAACCTCGGCCCCTATCATATATATATTTTTTATCCACACCTTTTGTTTGTGTCTTTTCTTCTCTCCCACATGGCAGCTGTCTTTCATTCTGCCAGCGCAATTTACTCTTCATCTAGAGCCATCCTTTGTTTCTTAACCTGTCCCATTACCATCTCCCTTTGCCTTGAATATCTCTTAATGTCTCTTAACCTCTTCCGCCTTCTATCCTATCACAGGCCTTCCCTTTTGTTCTTTCATCCCCTCCCCATTTCCCAGCCCCTACATTTGCTTAAAAATCTGTTCCATTTCCTGCTTTTTTCCAGTTCTGACGAAAGGTCATCGCCCTGAAACAAGGGGCTGAATTTTATCAATGGAGGCGAGTAGGAGGCGTGACTCCCACTTTTGGGGTTGTAGTCCCGCCTCCATCGAGTTGTGGCCAACCCACGCGATTTTGACTTGATTGACCTTGTTGAGCTCGCCCAGCAGGCTCAGCAGACCAATTAAGGGCCACCCGGCAACAGGTGACGTCACAGATTGACATTTCATCTGTCAAGAGCTTTTGACAAATGAAATATCAGCGTTTGACAGCTCTTTGAAGCTGCCAAACGCTGACAATCTGTACTCCAAGTTAATTCCTTCCTCTCAGAATGATTTAGAGATCTCTCCAGAACAGAAAGTAGAGGCTGCGTATTTTGACAGGTCGCGGCCATTCTGCTTTCTGTGCCGGTGAGATGAGGGACTCCCGAGACCTGAAGGAAACAAGCCTGCATTAGTAAGTAAAGGTAAGTAAAACTTCTTTAAACACTTTACACACACCAAACACACTTACCTCTGCACTCATGCACCCATCACTCACCTGAACACCGGACATCTCGAACCCTCCAAGTCCTTCAACCCAACGGCCCGCCTCGCTAACTTGGCGTGGTTTGGAGCCGTCAGGAATCCCACACTTCAGGGATAAAAATAGGGATTAGGCTAAAAACTGCCTGTTAACTACCTGTTAACAGGCAGTTAATTGGCACTAATCCCCTTCCCGCCTCGGGGAGGTGGCTCCCAGCACAGGTCGGGTACCCGCCTCCTGGGAAACGGGCATGGAGGTGGGTTGGTGCCCCCCGATTTCACGATTTTAACACCCCACACGCCTCCATTCCCACCTCCATGGCCCTGGGAAATTCTAGCCCGTTAACTATGTTTCTCTCTCCACAGATGCTGCCTGACCTGCTGAGTTACTCCAGCATTTTCTGTTTTTATTTCAGATTTCCAGCATCTGCAGTATTTTCTTTCTGTATTAGAACATAAGAATTAGGAGCAGGAGTCGGCCGCTCGGCCCCTCGAGCCTGCTCCGCCATTCAATAAGATCATGGCTGATCTTTGACCTCAACTCCACTTTCCCGCCCGATCCCCATATCCCTCGATTCCCCTAGAGTCCAAAAATCTATCGATCTCAGCCTTGAATATACTCAACGATTCAGCATCCACAGCCCTCTGGGGCAGAGAATTCCAAAGATTCACCACCCTCTGAGTGAAGAAATTCCTCCTCATCTCAGTCTGAAATGGCCGACCCCTTATCCTGAGACTGTGACCCCTGGTTTGGAAATGACCTATGTAAACCTGTAATGCTGTAGTTACACCTTCTAGCCAGTGGAGGCACTGCAGCGCCATCACTGGTGGGAGGGTGTACTTACATAGAAAAAAATAGAGATAGGAACAGGAGTAGGCCATTCGGCCCTTCGAGCCTGCTCCGCCATTCAATGAGATCATGGCTGATCTTCGTCTGAGATCATAGCTGATCTTACCAGTTCAGTACCCCGTCCCCGCCTTTTCTCCGTAACCCTTAATCCCCTTAGCCTTCAGAAATATGTCCAATTCTCTCTTGAAAATATTTATTGAATTAGCCTTCACAGCCCTCTGTGGCAGGGAATTCCACAGGCTCACCACTCTTTGGTTCTAGACTCTCCAGCCAGGGGAAACAACCTCTCAGCATCGACCCTGTCAATCCCCCTCAGAATCTTGTATGTTTCAATGAGATCCCCTCTCATTCTTCTACACTCTAGGGAATATAGGCCTAGTCTAATATAAACCCTGAAAATGGGTTTATCACCAAAATATAAGGAACTTCCTCAGTTCCAATCTCATCCATCAAATGGATTTCACACAATGAAACTTCCAATCAGTTAGATTGCAGGAGTCACCAACATTTAAAAGCAGAAAAAAAAAGATTCAATGAAACTATGACTTGCATTTCTATAGCGCCTTTCACGACCACCAGATGTCCCAAAGCGCTTTACAGCCAATTAAGTACTTTTTGAAGTGTAGCCACTGTTGTAATTTAGGAAACGCAGCAGCCAATTTGCGCACAGCAAGCTCCCACAAACAACAATGTGATCATGACCAGATAATCTGTTTTAGTGGTGTTAGTTGAGGGATAAATATTAGCCAGGACACCGGGGAGAACTCACCTGCTCTTCATCGAAATAGTGGCCGTGGGATTTTTACGTCCACCTGAGAGAGAGGGCAGACAGGGGCTCAGTTTAACGTCTCATCCAGAAGACAGCCCCTCCGATATTGCAGCACTCCTTCAGGACTGCCCCTCCGATAGTGCAGTGCTCCCTCAGTACTGCCCCTCCGACATTGCAGCACTCCTTCAGGACTGCCCCTCCGATAGTGCAGTGCTCCCTCAGTACTGCCCCTCCGACATTGCAGCACTCCTTCAGGACTGCCCCTCCGATAGTGCAGTGCTCCCTCAGTACTGCCCCTCCGACATTGCAGCACTCCTTCAGGACTGCCCCTCCGATAGTGCAGCGCTCCCTCAGTACTGCCCCTCCGACAGTGCGGCGCTCCCTCAGTACTACCCCTCCAACAGTGTGGCACTCCCTCGGTACTGCCCCTCCGACAGTGCAGCGCTCCCTCGGTACTGCCCCTCCGAGAGTGCAGCGCTCCCTCAGTACTGCCCCTCCGACAGTGCGGCGCTCCCTCAGTACTGCCCCTCCGACAGTGCGGCACTGTCTCAGTACTGCCCCTCCGACAGTGCGGCACTCCCTCAGTACTGCCCCTCCGACAGTGCGGCACTCCCTCAGTACTGCCCCTCCGACAGTGCGGCACTCCCTCAGTACTGCCCCTCCGACAGTGCGGCACTCCCTCAGTACTGCCCCGCCGACAGTGCAGCGCTCCCTCAGTACTGCCCCTCCGACAGTGCAGCGCTCCCTCAGTACTGCCCGTCCGACAGTGTGGCGCTCCCTCAGTACTGCCCCTCCGACAGTGCAGCGCTTCCTCAGTACTGCCCCTCCGATAGTGCAGCACTCCCTCAGTACTGCCCCTCCGACAGTGCAGCGCTCCCTCGGTACTGCCCCTCCGAGAGTGCAGCGCTCCCTCAGTGCTGCCCCTCCGACAGTGCGGCGCTCCCTCAGTACTGCCTCTCCGACAGTGCGGCGCTCCCTCAGTACTGCCCCTCCGCCAGAGCGGCACTCTCTCAGTACTGCCCCTCCGACAGTGCGGCGCTCCCTCAGTACTGCCCCTCCGACAGTGCGGCGCTCCCTCAGTACTGCCCCTCCGACAGTGCGGCACTCTCTCAGTACTGCCCCTCCGACAGTGCGGGACTCTCTCAGTACTGCCCCTCCGACAGTGCGGGACTCCCTCAGTGCTGCCCCTCCGACAGTGCAGCACTCCCTCAGTACTGCCCCTCTGACAGTGCGGCACTCCCTCAGTACTGCCCCTCCGACAGTGCAGCGCTCCCTCAGTACTGCCCCTCCGACAGTGCAGCGCTCCCTCAGTACTGCCCGTCCGACAGTGTGGCGCTCCCTCAGTACTGCCCCTCCGACAGTGCAGCGCTTCCTCAGTACTGCCCCTCCGATAGTGCAGCGATCCCTCAGTACTGCCCCTCCGACAGTGCGGCGCTCCCTCAGTACTGCCTCTCCGACAGTGCGGCGCTCCCTCAGCACTGCCCCTCCGCCAGTGCGGCACTCTCTCAGTACTGCCCCTCCGACAGTGCGGCACTCCCTCAGTACTGCCCCTCCGACAGTGCAGCACTCCCTCAGTACTGCCCCTCCGACAGTGCAGCGCTCCCTCAGTACTGCCCCTCTGACAGTGCAGCGCTCCCTCAGTACTGCCCCTCCGACAGTGCAGCGCTTCCTCAGTACTGCCCCTGCGATAGTGCAGCACTCCCTCAGTACTGCCCCGCCGACAGTGCAGCGCTCCCTCAGTAGTGCCCCTCCGACAATGCAGCGCTCCCTCAGTACTGCCCCTCCGACAGTGCAGCGCTCCCTCAGTACTGCCCCTCCGACAGTGCGGCGCTCCCTCAGTACTGCACCTCTGACAGTGTGGCGCTCCCTCAGCACTGCCCCTCCGCCAGTGCGGCACTCTCTCAGTACTGCCCCTCCGACAGTGCGGCACTCCCTCAGTACTGCCCCTCCGACAGTGCAGCGCTCCCTCAGTACTGCCCCTCCGACAGTGCAGCGCTCCCTCAGTACTGCCCCTCTGACAGTGCAGCGCTCCCTCAGTACTGCCCCTCCGACAGTGCAGCGCTTCCTCAGTACTGCCCCTGCGATAGTGCAGCACTCCCTCAGTACTGCCCCGCCGACAGTGCAGCGCTCCCTCAGTAGTGCCCCTCCGACAATGCAGCGCTCCCTCAGTACTGCCCCTCCGACAGTGCAGCGCTCCCTCAGTACTGCCCCTCCGACAGTGCGGCGCTCCCTCAGTACTGCCCCTCCGACAGTGCGGCGCTCCCTCAGTACTGCCCCTCCGACAGTGCGGCGCTCCCTCAGTACTGCACCTCTGACAGTGTGGCGCTCCCTCAGTACTGCCCCTCTGACAGTGTGGCGCTCCCTCAGTACTGCCCCTCCGACAGTGCGGCGCTCCCTCAGTACTGCCCCTCCGACAGTGCGGCGCTCCCTCAGTACTGCCCCTCCGACAGTGCGGCGCTCCCTCAGTACTGCCCCTCCGACAGTGCGGCACTCCCTCAGTACTGCCCCTCTGACAGTGTGGCGCTCCCTCAGTACTGCCCCTCCGACAGTGCGGCACTCCCTCAGTACTGCCCCTCCGACAGTGCGGCGCTCCCTCAGTACTGCCCCTCTGACAGTGCGGCGCTCCCTCAGTACTGCCCCTCCGACAGTGCGGCGCTCCCTCAGTACTGCCCCTCCGACAGTGCGGCGCTCCCTCAGTACTGCCCCTCTGACAGTGTGGCGCTCCCTCAGTACTGCCCCTCCGACAGTGCGGCGCTCCCTCAGTACTGCCCCTCCGACAGTGCGGCGCTCCCTCAGTACTGCCCCTCCGACAGTGCGGCGCTCCCTCAGTACTGCCCCTCCGACAGTGCGGCGCTCCCTCAGTACTGCCCCTCCAACAGTGCGGCGCTCCCTCAGTACTGCCCCTCCGACAGTGCGGCGCTCCCTCAGTACTGCCCCTCCGACAGTGCGGCGCTCCCTCAGTACTGCCCCTCCGACAGTGCGGCGCTCCCTCAGTACTGCCCCTCCGACAGTGCGGCGCTCCCTCAGTACTGCCCCTCTGACAGTGTGGCGCTCCCTCAGTACTGCCCCTCCGACAGTGCGGCGCTCCCTCAGTACTGCCCCTCCGACAGTGCTGCGCTCCCTCAGTACTGCCCCTCCGACAGTGCGGCGCTCCCTCAGTACTGCCCCTCCGACAGTGCGGCGCTCCCTCAGTACTGCCCCTCCGACAGTGCGGCGCTCCCTCAGTACTGCCCCTCCAACAGTGCGGCGCTCCCTCAGTACTGCCCCTCCGACAGTGCGGCGCTCCCTCAGTACTGCCCCTCCGACAGTGCGGCGCTCCCTCAGTACTGCCCCTCCGACAGTGCAGCACTCCCTCAGTACTGCCCCTCCGACAGTGCGGCGCTCCCTCAGTACTGCCCCTCCGACAGTGCGGCGCTCCCTCAGTACTGCCCCTCCGACAGTGCGGCGCTCCCTCAGTACTGCCCCTCTGACAGTGTGGCGCTCCCTCAGTACTGCCCCTCCGACAGTGCGGCGCTCCCTCAGTACTGCCCCTCCGACAGTGCTGCGCTCCCTCAGTACTGCCCCTCCGACAGTGCGGCGCTCCCTCAGTACTGCCCCTCCGACAGTGCGGCGCTCCCTCAGTACTGCCCCTCCGACAGTGCGGCGCTCCCTCAGTACTGCCCCTCCAACAGTGCGGCGCTCCCTCAGTACTGCCCCTCCGACAGTGCGGCGCTCCCTCAGTACTGCCCCTCCGACAGTGCGGCGCTCCCTCAGTACTGCCCCTCCGACAGTGCAGCACTCCCTCAGTACTGCCCCTCTGACAGTGTGGCGCTCCCTCAGTACTGCCCCTCCGACAGTGCGGCGCTCCCTCAGTACTGCCCTGGGAATGTCAGCCTAGATTGTTGTGCCTGAACCCACAACCTTGTGACTCAGAGGCAAGAGTGCTACCCACTGAGCCACAACAGAATCTATAATTGATCATAGGCTGATTTCCTTTATGTACCAGTCCAGTCATGCTCCAGCAGCTATCTTCCACAGCTATCCGTAGTCATTAGCTTTAAATGAGCCCAAACTCATTAAGCAAGCATCTTAGCATGGTCACATTCATTTTGTCAAGCTGATTGAGATGTTTCAAGTACGCTAAAGACCACGGATAAACACTGCTGCCTTTTGAACCGTGGTTCTCTGTGCAGCGTGCATATCATGCGCTGTTTAGTGTAAATCTAAACATTCTCTGCAATAAGTATCATCTGCACCAGTGAGAACGGAAAAGGACAATTATCAATCACGAATGTTAACTGCTTCCAATGGTGCAGCTCTGCTGAAAATCTAATATACACCGAGATACATTTTGAAAAATCATGTGATGCAGCTGCCCACTTTAGAAAAGATTTAAGACAGACTTGCATTTCTATAGCGCCTTTCACAACCTCTGGACGTCCCAAAGTGCTTCACAGCCAATGAAGTACTTTTTTGAAGTGTAGTCTCTGATGTAATGTGGGAAACTCGGCAGCCAATTTGCGCACAGCAAGCTCCCACAAACAGCAATGTGATAATGACCAGATAATCTGTTTTTAGTGATGTTGATTGAGGGAGAAATATTGGCCCCAGGACACCGGGGAGAACTCCCCTGTTCTTCTTTTGAAAAAGTGCCATGGGATCTTTTATGACCACCTGAGAGAGCAGACGGGGCCTCGGTTTAACGTCTCATCCGAAAGACGGCACCTCCGACAGTGCAGCACTCCCTCAGCACTGCACTGGAGTGTCAGCTTAGATTTTTGTGCTCAAGTCTCTGGAGTGGGATTTGAACCCACGACCTTCTGACTCAGAGGCGAGGGTGCTGCCCACTGAGCCACAGCTTTTGTTTTATTTGTTTATGGGATGTGGGCGTCGCTGGCAAGCCCAGCATTTATTGCCCATCCCTAGTTGCCCTTGAGAAGGTGGTGGTGAGCCGCCTTCTTGAACCGCTGCAGTCCGTGTGGTGAAGGTGCTCCCACAGTGCTGTTAGGGAGGGAGTTCCAGGATTTTGACCCAGCGACGATGAAGGAACGGCCGATATATTTCCAAGTCAGGATGGTGTGTGACGGAGGGGAACTTGGAGGTGATGGTGTTCCCATGCGCCTGCTGCCCTTGTCCTTCTAGGTGGAAGAGGTCACGGGTTTGGGAGGTGCTGCCGAAGAAGCCTTGGCGAGTTGCTGCAGTGCATCTTGTAGATGGTGCACACTGCAGCCATGGTGCGCCGGTGGTGGAGGGAGAGAATGTTTAAGGTGGTGGATGGGGTGCCAAACAAGCGGGCTGCTTTGTCCTGGATGGTGTCGAGCTTCTTGAGTGTTGTTGGAGCTGCACTCATCCAGGCAAGTGGAGAGTATTCCATCACACTCCTTACTTGTGCCTTGTTGATGGTGGAAAGGCTTTGGGGAATCAGGAGGTGCGACACTCGCCGCAGAATACCTAGCCTCGGACCTGCTCTTGTAGCCACAGTATTTATGTGGCTGGTGCAGTTAAGTTTCTGGTCAATGGTGATCCCCAGGATGTTGATGGTGGGGGATTCAGTGATGGTAATACCATTGAATGTCAAGGGGAGGTGGTTAGACTCTTGCTTGTTGGAGATAGTCATTGTCTGGCACTTCTGTGGCGCGAATTTTACCTGCCACTTATCAGCCCAAGCCTGAACGTCATCCAGGTCTTGTTTCATGCGGGCATGGACTGCTTCATTATCTGAGGAGTTGTGAATGGCGCTGAACACTGTGCAGTCATCAGCGAACATCCCCATTTCTGACCTTATGTTGGAAGGAAGGTCATTGATGAAGCAGCTGAAGATGGTTGGGCCTAGGACACTGCCCTGAGGAACTTCTGCAGCGATGCCCTGGGGCTGTGATGATTGACCTCCAACCACCAGAACCATCTTCCTTTGTGCTAGGTATGACTCCAGCCAGTGGAGCGTTTTCCCCGATTCCCATTGTCTTCAGTTTTACTAGGGCTCCTTGATTCCACACTCGGTCAAATGCTGCCTTGATGCCAAGGGCAGTCACTCTCACCTCACCTCTGGAATTCAGCTCCTTTGTCCACGTTTTGGACCAAGGCTGTAATGAGGTCGGAAGCGAAGTGATCTTGGCGGAACCCAAACTGGGCATCAGTGAGCAGGTTATTGGTGAGTAAGTGCCGCTTGATAACACTGTCGACGACACCTTCCATCACTTTGCTGGTGATTGAGAGTAGACTGATGGGGCGGTAACTGGCCGGATTAGATTTGTCCTGCTTTTTGTGGACAGGACATACCTGGCACACCAAGTGATTCTCCACAGACTCTGGTGTCGGACTCCGGAACCAACACATGGAGCAGTGCATGTCTCTAAACCAGCAAGCCAGACGTTGACCCAGGAAGGCATTAGTGAGATTTCTGGGGTCAGTGGCCGACATTTTGAGATCACTCTTAGGGCGCTAACAGGTGGCGCTAAGCAACCGAATTTTTCCCCAATCTGTTTTAGTGATGTTGGTTGAGGGATAAATATTGGCCCAGGGCACCGGGGATAACTTCCCTGCTCTTCTTCGAAATAGTGCCGCGGGATCTTTTACGTCCACCTGAGAGAGCAGACGGGGACCTCGGTTTAACGTCCCATCCAAAAAACGGCACCTCTGACAGTGCGGCTCTTCCTTAGTACTGCACTGGGAGTGTCAGCCTAGATTTTTGTGCTCAAGTCTGACAGGGTCAGGGGGGCGGTTCAGTGGCCGGGGTGGCGATAATTAAAGGGCAGGTGCCGGCCGCCATCGCTCTTTTGCCGTCACCCCGCTCCCCGGTGGTCCAGTAGGGCCCCAGCCCCTTCCCTTTAATCAGGGGAGGGAGGTCGGCAGTACCGCGGCGCTACGTGATGACACGCGAGGCGCTGCTGCATGGAGCGCCGCGATATTCAATGGGAGCGCCCCAAGAGGGAGGGGGAGCGTTTCCAGTAGAGCCCCGCCTCCTGCTTGGGGCGCTAACACTGAATTTCGGGCGCGGGGGCGCTAACTTTTTTGGGACGCTAAAAGTAGCGCCCCGGCAAAGTTATCGCCCCAAAGGGGGCGCGAGCCAATTTTCCCCCCTTATACTTTGGAATAAAACTCCCTTTAGTCTCATTGTACAGAAGACCGAACCTTACCATAAATTACTCACAGAATCTCATGAGAGGGGCTTTCTTCTCCGCTGTGAGTTAACTCATTGGAGTATGTGAGTTGTCACCTGGAATTGGGTTGGAGGAGGGCTCCAATAGGAGTTGGGGTTAGTCACCCTCTCCCCTAAATTACCACAGCACCACTGATTATTGATCAAGTGCTGGGGTACCTCCAAACCACAGAAACCACAGACCACAGAAACCCCACAGTGCAGATAGAGGCCATTTCAGCCCATCGAGCCTGCACCGACACATATCCCACCCGATCCCCGTAACCCCTACACCAACACATATCCCACCCTATCCCTGTAACCCCACATATTTAACCCCCCTAACACTAAGGGTCAATTTATCATAGCCAATCAACCTAACCCGCACATCTTTGGACTGTGGGAGGAAACCGGAGCACCCGGAGGAAACCCACGCAAACACGGGGAGAATGTGCAAACTCCACACAGACAGTTGCCCGAGGCCGGATTCGAACCCGGGTCCCTGGCGCTGTGAGGCAACAGTGCTAACCACTATGCCACCGTGCTGAGCTACAAAACCCTGAGCTACAAAACTCCATTTTCATTCCTATTTAAAAACAGAAAATGCTGGAAACACTCAGCAGGTCAGGCAGCATCAGAGAGAAACAGAGTTAATGTTCTGGGTCAACAGCAACAGCAACAACACCTTTAACATAGTAAAACGTCCCAGGGTGCTTCACAGGAATGTTACAAGACAAAAAATTTGACACCGATCCACATAAGGAGAAATTAGGGCAGGTGACCAAAAGCTTGGTCAAAGAGGTCGGTTTTAAGGAGCGTCTTAAAGGAGGAGAGAGAGGTGGAGAGGCGGAGAGGTTTACGGAGGGAATTCCAGAGCTCGGGACCGAGGCAGCTGAAGGCACGGCCGCCAATGGTGGAGCGATTATAATCAGGGATGTTCAAGAGAGCCAGAATTAGAGGAGCGCAGATATCTCGGGGGGTTGTGGGGCTGAAGGGGATTACAGAGATAGGGAGGGGGCGAGGCCATGGAGAGATTTGAAAACAAGGATGAGAATTTTGAAATCGAGGCGTTGCTTAACCGGGAGCCAGTGTAGGTCAGCGAGCACAGGGGGTGATGGGTGAACGGGACTTGGTGCGAGTTAGGACACGGACAGCAGAGTTTTGGATGACCTCAAGTTTATGGAGGGTGGAATGTGGGAGGCCAGCCAGGAGTGCGTTGGAATAGTCAAGACTAGAGGTAACAAAGGCATGGATGAGGGTTTCAGCAGCAGATGAGCTGAGGCAAAGGTGGAGTCGGGTGATGTTACAGAGGTGGAAGTAGGCGGTCTTAGTTATGCCGTGGCTATGTGGTCGGAAGCTCATTTCAGGGTCAAATATGACACCAAGGTTGCGAACATTGTGGTTCAGCCTCCGACAGATGTTAACCTTTTGTCAGAACGTTGACTCTCTTTCTCTCTCCACCTGACCTGCTGAGCGTTTCCTGCATTTTAACATAAACATAAGAAATAGAGCAGGAGTAGGCCAATCGGCCCCTCGAGCCTGCTCCACCATTCAATAAGATCATGGCTGATCTGATCCTAACCTCAAATCTTCTATCACTGTGCATCCACCCGAACCCATGTGATCTCCCGGGAGAGGCGAAAAACCAGATAGAGACCCAATGGCCAATTTGGGAGAAAAAAATCTGGGAAATTCCTCTCCGACCCATCTAGGCGATCGAAATTCTTCCAGGAGATCACTCTGTCCCTATATTTCCTACAGTACTTACCTTCTGTAAAGGCGATCTCCACCCCAGCCAGGAACAGGTATAAAACCATCTCCTGAAATCTAACACAGAATTAGAACACAGTAGAAGCAGAACCAGGCTACACGGCCCCTGGGCCCACTCCACTACCCACAGGGCCATGACCATTCCGAACCTAGACTCATGTCCAATTTCCTGCCCGCTCCCTGTAACCCTTAATTCCCTTTACTTCTAGGAAACTATCTATTTCTGTTTTAAATTTATTTAATGATGTAGCTTCCACAGCTTTCTGGGGCAGCAAATTCCACAAACCTACCACCCTCTGAGTGAAGAAGTTTCTCCTCATCTCAGTTTTGAAAGAGCAGCCCCTTATTTTAAGATTATGCCCCCTAGTTCTAGTTTCACCCATCATTGGGAACATCCTCACCGCATCCACCCGATCAAGCCCCTTCACAATCTTATATGTTTCAATAAGATCGCCTCTCATTCTTCTGAACTCCAATGAGTAGAGTCCCAATCTACTCAACCTCTCCTCATATGTCCACCCCCTCATCCCCGGGATTAACCGAGTGAACCGTCTTTGTACTGACTCGAGAGCAAGTATGTCTTTTCTTAAGTATGGACACCAAAACTGTATGCAGTGTTCCAGGTGCGGTCTCACCAATACCTTGTACAACTGCAGCACTACCTCCCTGTTTTTATATTCCATCCCCCTAGCAATAAAAGCCAACATTCCATTGGCCTTCTTGATCACTTGCTGCACCTGCATACTAACTTTTTGAGTTTCGTGCACCAGGACCCCCAGATCCCTTTGTACTTCAGTACTTTCCAGTTTCTTGCCATTAAGATAATAACTTGCTCTATGATTTTTCCTGCCGAAGTGCATAACCTCACACTTTCCAGTATTGTATTCCATCTGCCAAATCTCTGCCCACTTACTTAGCCTGTCTATGTCCCTTTGCAGGTTTTTTATGTCCTCCTCACTCACTACTTTCCGTCCCATCTTTGTATCATCTGCAAACTTTGATATGTTACACTCGGTCCCCTCCTCCAAATCGTTAATATAGATTGTAAAGAGTTGGGGACCCAGCACTGACCCCTGCGGAACACCACTAGTTACTGGTTGCCAATCTGAGAACGAACCATTTATCCCAACTCTCTGCTTTCTGTTAGAGAGCCAATCCTCCACCCACGCCAGAATATTACCCCCAATCCCGTGATTTTTTATCTTGAGCAATAATCTTTTGTGTGGCACCTTGTCAAATGCCTTTGGAAGTCTAAATACACTACGTCCACTGGGTCCCCTTTATCCACCCTGTATGTTACTTCCTCAAAAAACTCCAGCAAATTTGTCAAACACGACTTCCCCTTCATGAAACCACGCTGAGTTTGTCCTATTAAATTATGTTTATCCAAATGTCCCGTTACTGTCTCCTTAATAATGGACTCTAACATTTTACCAACCACAGATGTTAGGCTAACAGGTCTATAGTTTCCAGCCTTCTGCCTACTACCCTTTTTAAATAAGGGTGTTACATTAGCAGTTTTCCAATCTGCCGGGACCTTTGCTGAGTCCAGTGAGTTTTGGAAAATTATTACCAATGCATCCACAATCCCTACCGCTACTTCCCTCAAGACCCTAGGATGCAAGCCATCAGGTCCAGGGGATTTATCCACCTTGAGTCCCATTATTTTACCACTTCCTTAGTGATTTTAATCGTATTTAGTTCCTCCCCCCCTAGAGCCCCCTGTTTGTCCAGTGTTGGGATATTCTTAGTGTCCTCTACTGTAAAGACTGATACAAAATAATTGTTCAGTGTTTTTGCCATCTCCATGCTTCCCACCATTGATTTCCCAGTCTCATCCTCTAAGGGACCAACATTTACTTTAGCCACCCTTTTTCTTTGTATATAACTATAGAAACTTTTACTGTCTGTTTTTATATTTTTTGCTAATTTACTTTCATAATCTACCTTCTCTTTCTTAATCAATCTTTCAGTTATTTTTTGCTGTCTTTTAAAGACTTCCCAATCTTCCATCCTCCCACTAGATTTGGCTACCTTATATGCCCTTGTTTTTAGTCGGATACTATCCTTAATTACTTTACTTAGCCACGGATGGCTATCTTTTCTCTTACACCCTTTTTTCCTCAGTGGAATATATTGTTTTTCGAAGTTGTAAAATAACTCCTTAAATGTACACCACTGATCATGTACCGTCTTACCCTTTAATCTATTTTCCCAGTCCACTCTAATCAATTCCGCTCTCATACCTTCATAGTCTCCTTTATTCAAGCTTAGCACGCTTGTTTGAGATCCAACCTTCTCACCCTTTACTTGAATATGGAACTCAACCATGTTATGGTCACTCATTCCAAGGGGATCCTTTACTAGGACATTTTTAATTAATCCTGTCTCATTACACAGGACCAAATCTAAGGTTGCTTGCCCCCTGGTCGGTTCATAGATACATAGATACATAGAAGATAGGAGCAGGAGTAGGCCATTCGGCCCTTCGTGCCTGCTCCGCCATTTAATGAGATCATGGCTGATCCTTTAATTCAGTATCCCGTCCCCGCCTTCTCTCCGTAACCCTTAACCCCTTTTGCCCGTAGAAATATATCTAATTCCCTCTTAAATATATTTAATGAGCTGGCGTACACTGCCCTCTGTGGCAATGAGTTCCACAGGTTCACCACTCTCTGAGTGAAGAAATTCCCCCTCATCTCTGTCCTAAATGGTTTAGCCCTTATCCTTAAATTATGTCCTCTAGTTCTGTTCTCACCCGCCAAGGGAAACATTCCTTCTGCATCCAGTCTGTCTAGACCTGTCAGAATTTTATACACTTCTATGAGGTCCCCTCTCAATCTTCTAAACTCCAGTGTGTACATCCCTAAACTACATAGTCTCTCCTCATAGGTCATTCCCGCCATTCCTGGTATCAGCCTGGTGAATCGCCGCTGCACCCCCTCCATGGCAAGAACATCCTTCCTCAGATGAGGCGACCAAAACTGTACACAGTACTCGAGGTGTGGTCTCACCAGTGCCCTGTACAGCTGCAGCAAGGTATCCCTGTTCCTGTATTCTAACCCTTTTGCTATGAAGGCCAGCATACCGTTTGCCTTCTTGACCGCCTGTTGCACCTGCATGCTCGCCTTCAGTGACTGGTGTACAAGAACACCCAGGTCTCTCTGTACTTCCCCCTCTCCCAATCTATTGCCATTTAAATAATAATTTGCCCTCCCGTTCCTGCACCCAAGGTGGATAACTTCGCACTTGTCCACATTATAGTGCATCTGCCATTTATCCGCCCAATCGCCCAGTCTGTCCAAATCGCTCTGGAGCTTCCTGGTCTCTTCCTCTGAGCCCACCCCACCTCCTAGTTTAGTGTCGTCTGCAAATTTGGAAATGCTGCATCCGACTCCCTGATCCAGGTCATTAATGTAAATTGTGAACAGCTGGGGGCCCAGGACAGATCCCTGTGGTACCCCACTTGTTACTGCCTGCCATTCAGAAAATGAGCCGTTTATTCCAACTCTCTGTTTTCTATCTGACAGCCAGTTCCCTATCCACGCCAAAACTTTCCCCTTTATCCCATGAGCCTCAATTTTCCATGCTAATCTTTTATGTGGGACCTTATCGAAGGCCTTTTGGAAGTCCAGGTACACCACATCTACTGGCTCTCCCCCATCTATTCTACCAGTTACTCCCTCAAAAAATTCCAATAGATTAGTCAAGCACGATTTACCCTTTGTAAATCCATGTTGACTCTGTCCTATCCTGTCCCCATTTGCTAAGTGCTCCGCTATTTCATCCTTAATGATGGACTCCAGCATTTTGCCCACAACTGATGTAAGGCTTACAGGTCTGTAATTACCTGCTTTTTCCCTACCCCCCTTTTTGAATAGTGGGGTAACGTTAGCTACCCTCCAATCCATCGGCACTGTTCCCGAGTCTAATGAATTCTGAAAAATCATCCTTAGTGCATCCGCTATCTCTAGGGCCACCTCCTTCAGTACCCTAGGATGCATGTTATCAGGCCCTGGGGATTTGTCCACCTTCAATCCCTTTAGCTTCCTTAACACCATATCCTTAGAGATATTGATTTGCGTCAGTTCCTCCTTTGCCAATGTCCCTATTTTTCCCGATATCCCAGGGAGGTTTTTTGTGTCTTCCTTCGTAAAGACTGACCCAAAGTATGCATTTAGTTGATCTGCCATTTCCTTATTTCCCATTATATATTCCCCCGTATCTGACTGCAATGGACCAACTTTGGTTTTCACCAGTCTTTTCCTTTTGATATATTTATAAAAGCTTTTGGAGTTAGTTTTTATATTTTCCGCCAGCTTGTTTTCGTAAGCTATTTTGCCCCTCTTGATCATGCCCTTTGCCCTCCTTTGCTCTATCTTAAACTGTTCCCAATCTTCCGCTCTGGCGCTTTTTTTGGCTATTTTATACGCCCTATCTTTGGATTTTATGCTGTCTCTAATTTCCCCTGTTATCCACGGTTGAGTCACCTTTTTAGATTTCCTTTTATGCCAGATTGGTATAAACAATTTTTGCAATTTTGTCATTCTATCTTTAAATGTTTGCCATTGTTTATCTACCTCCAGTCCTCTCAGGAACGTTGTCCAATCAGACCTACTCAGTTCCCGTCTCATGGCATCATAATTCCCCTTGTTTAAATTCAGGACCTTAGTCTCTGAGTCAATTTCTTCGCTCTCCATTTCGAGTGAGAAATCGATCATGTTATGATCGCTCTGACCCAAGGGTCCCCGTACAACAAGATTACTGATTAGTCCCTTCTCATTGCACAGTACCCAGTCCAATATAGCCTGTTCCCGAGTTGGTTCCTCGACATATTGATCCAGATAACCATCCCTTAAACACTCAAGGAATTCCTCCTCCTCATTATTTTTACTGATTAGGCTAGTCCAATCTATATGTAAGTTAAAGTCACCTATGATGACAGCTGTGCTCTTATTGCACGCTTCTCTAATTTCCCTCGTGATGCCCTCCCTAACCTCTATTTTACTATTTGGAGGCCTATATACCACTCCTATTAATGTTTTTCGCCCCTCGCTATTTCTTAGCTCCACCCATATAGATTCTGTATTAACTGAGTTAATATCCTTCCTTTCAATTGCATTTATCCCCTCTTTTACTAGCAATGCTACCCCTCCTCCCTTTCTTTTTTGTCGATCCTTCCTAAATACTGAATACCCCTGTATGTTAAGCTCCCAGCCCTGCTCACCCTGCAACCATGTTTCCGTAATCCCAATTAGATCATAATTATTAACCTCTATTTCCACAGCTAATTCATCTACCTTGTTCCTGATGCTTCTCGCATTAAGGTATAAAACCCTCAGGCTTTTTTTATGCTCACATTTTTTATGAATTAGTTTGGCCCTTTGTTTTTTGTTCCTCACCCTTTTACCATTTATTTCTGTCTGCCTTTCACTTTCCTCTATTTCACTACATAGGTTTCTAGCCCCCTGCCATACTAGTTTAAATGCTCCCGAACTGCTTTATCAAAAATTACCCCGAGAACATCAGTTCCATCTCTGCACAGGTGTAGACCGTCCCTTTTGTATAGGTCACACCTACCACAAAACTGGTTCCAATGCCTCAAAAATTTAAAACCCTCCCTCTTACACCACTGCTCAAGCCACGTATTTAGCCTAACTATCCTGTTCTCTGTACTCTTACTAGCACGTGGCACTGGTAGTAATCCAGAGATTACTACCTTCGAGGTCCTACTTTTTAGCTTGGCTCCTAACTCCCTAAATTCTACTTGTAGGACCTCTTCCCTTTTTTTAGCTACGTCGTTGGTACCAACATGTATCACGACAACTGGCTGTTCCCCCTCCCCCTCCAGAATGTTCTGCACCCGCGCCGAGACATCCTTGACCCTTGCACCAGGGAGGCAACATACCATCCTGGAGTCTCGGTCGCGACCACAGAAACCCCTATCTATTCCCCTTACAATCGAATCCCCTATTACTATAGCCCTGCCACTCTTTTTCCCTCCCTTCTTTGCAACAGAGCCAGTCATGGTGCCATGAGCCTGGCTGCTGGTGCCTTCCCCCGATGCGTCACCCCCCCCGACAACAGTACCTAAGACGGTAAACCTGTTGCTAAGGGAGACAACCCCAGGGGATTTCTGCACTACCTTCCTGCCCTTGCTCTGCCTTTTGGTCACCCATGTACTGTCTACGCTGGCCTTAACCTGCGGTGTGACCAACTCACTAAATGTGCTATCCACACCCCTCTCAGAATCGTGGATGCTCCAAAGTGAGTCCATCTGCAGCTCAAGGGCCGTCATGCGGTCCCACATGAGCTGCAGCTGGACACACTTCCCGCACACATAGTCGTCAGGGACACAGGAAGCGTCCCTGATTTCCCACATGTTACAGGAGGAGCATGACACAGGTCCGAGCTCTACTGCCATGACTTAACCCTTATATTACTTTTTAATTTTCTAGTTTTAGTTTATTTATCGACTTTTGTTTTCCCGAAGCTTACTTAGACCAATGTATACTGTACTCCTCTTATTCCTTTTTAAACTAACCAAATCCCACTAGTTTTGGTTTTACTTTCTAGGAAGGTTTGAGGAAAGTACTTACCAGTTAGTCTTACCTCCCTGGTCTTTCGCTGACTTCCCGGTCTTGTGTCCCCTTGGTCCTACGCCGACTTCCCGCTCCTCCCGGTTCCTGCCCTGCTGAAAAGAAACTGAGACCAAAAAATTTGTGACCTCTGTTTTTAGACAGCTGCTAAAAGACTACTAGGTTAGAGGAGGAGGGTGGGTGGGGTTTCCTACTCTGTAGGAACTCGGGTTTAAGCCACCACCCTCCTTAAATACCTTTCACCTGGGTGCTTCCCACCAGGTCCGCTTCTGAAAAAAAGCTCACGAGCTGGACTTCCGCCTCAGCTGTTTTTTTAAATGGCTTTTTAACTCTCTCCTTCCCTGAGATTGGAGATTGGTGAGGCCTACCTGGGCCTCTGGAGCCTCTTGTAGTCGCTCTGCCGCTCAGCTCCGCCTCCACCCGCTGCCGATGCCGCACTGGGGCCTACCTGGGCCTCTGGAGCCTCTTGTAGTCGCTCTGCCGCTCAGCTCCGCCTCCACCCGCTGCCGATGCCGCACTGGGGCCTACCTGGGCCTCTGGAGCCTCTTGTAGTCGCTCTGCCGCTCAGCTCCGCCTCCACCCGCTGCCGATGCCGCACTGGGGCCTACCTGGGCCTCTGGAGCCTCTTGTAGTCGCTCTGCCGCTCAGCTCCGCCTCCACCCGCTGCCGATGCCGCACTGGGGCCTACCTGGGCCTCTGGAGCCTCTTGTAGTCGCTCTGCCGCTCAGCTCCGCCTCCACCCGCTGCCGATGCCGCACTGGGGCCTACCTGGGCCTCTGGAGCCTCTTGTAGTCGCTCTGCCGCTCAGCTCCGCCTCCACCCGCTGCCGATGCCGCACTGGGGCCTACCTGGGCCTCTGGAGCCTCTTGTAGTCGCTCTGCCGCTCAGCTCCGCCTCCACCCGCTGCCGATGCCGCACTGGGGCCTACCTGGGCCTCTGGAGCCTCTTGTAGTCGCTCTGCCGCTCAGCTCCGCCTCCACCCGCTGCCGATGCCGCACTGGGGCCTACCTGGGCCTCTGGAGCCTCTTGTAGTCGCTCTGCCGCTCAGCTCCGCCTCCACCCGCTGCCGATGCCGCACTGGGGCCTACCTGGGCCTCTGGAGCCTCTTGTAGTCGCTCTGCCGCTCAGCTCCGCCTCCACCCGCTGCCGATGCCGCACTGGGGCCTACCTGGGCCTCTGGAGCCTCTTGTAGTCGCTCTGCCGCTCAGCTCCGCCTCCACCCGCTGCCGATGCCGCACTGGGGCCTACCTGGGCCTCTGGAGCCTCTTGTAGTCGCTCTGCCGCTCAGCTCCGCCTCCACCCGCTGCCGATGCCGCACTGGGGCCTACCTGGGCCTCTGGAGCCTCTTGTAGTCGCTCTGCCGCTCAGCTCCGCCTCCACCCGCTGCCGATGCCGCACTGGGGCCTACCTGGGCCTCTGGAGCCTCTTGTAGTCGCTCTGCCGCTCAGCTCCGCCTCCACCCGCTGCCGATGCCGCACTGGGGCCTACCTGGGCCTCTGGAGCCTCTTGTAGTCGCTCTGCCGCTCAGCTCCGCCTCCACCCGCTGCCGATGCCGCACTGGGGCCTACCTGGGCCTCTGGAGCCTCTTGTAGTCGCTCTGCCGCTCAGCTCCGCCTCCACCCGCTGCCGATGCCGCACTGGGGCCTACCTGGGCCTCTGGAGCCTCTTGTAGTCGCTCTGCCGCTCAGCTCCGCCTCCACCCGCTGCCGATGCCGCACTCAGTTCAGTTACATACTGCTCAAGAAACCCATCCCTAATACACTCAATGAACTCATCCTCAAGGCTGCTCTGCCCAATTTGATTTGTCCAGTTAATATGATAATTAAAATCCCCCATAATTATAGCTGTTCCCTTATTACAAGCCTCAACTATTTCCTGATTAACACTCCGTCCAACAGAGTTGCAACTGTTCGGAGGCCTATAGACTACACCCACTAGTGTTTTTTTCCCCTTATTATTCCTTATCTCCACCCAAACTGTTTCACTATCCTGCTCCTTTGACCCAATATCATTTCTCTGTATTATAGTGATTCCTTCCTTTATTAACATAGCCACCCCACCTCCTCTCCCTTCCTGCCTGTCCTTCCTGATTGTTAAATAACCTGGTATGTTTAATTCCCAGTCATGGTCACCCTGCAGCCATGTTTCTGTAATGGCCACAAGATCATACCCATATGTCGTTATTTGTGCCGTTAACTCATTCATTTTGTTACGAATGCTACGTGCATTCAGATAAAGAACTTTCAAATATGTTTTGTAACACTTAGTTCCTGTTTTTTCCCTTTTTAGTACTTTACTTTTTGCTCCATACCTTCTGTCCCTTCCTGACACATTCTGTTTTTTAATTCCCCCACTGCTACCTAAGTCTATGACCTTCTCTGTTGTCATTTCTATTATTTGCTCTCTGTTTTTATTTCAGATTCCCAGCACCCGCAGTATTTTCCTGTGTTTCATTTCTACTTCTCCTCCTCCTGCCCACCGTAGGATTGAGCAACAATACAATGGTTGGCTTTTAACAAGATCTTAGCAAGCTTTGATTTTTGTTAATTGTCTTTCAGCCCTTTTACAGTTGGAGTTGCGAGGGGAGATGTGCGTTTCCCCTTATTGCTGCTCTTACTGCCCCCTTGCTTACTCACTATTACACGTTACAAAATATACGCCTACATCTTTCTTCACTGATATGAATTTACTTGGCTCAAACTGAGGGGCACAGGGACTCCTCTCTAACCAATGTCACTTGCTGCTGCTATCAATATTCTCTCTTTAAACAAAACATGCTCAAAGAAATCAGAAGAGAAATCCCAGAGACAGAGTAAACAGGATGTTGATATTAAAAATGCTAGATGTCTCACGCAGAATAAATTCCTCCCACCTGTGTTTCAGCCCATGCCGCACTCTTTTATCCTCTGAATATGCTTTTCTTAATTTATGTATACAGAAGGTGACTTGCCTGGTGCCAATTAAACTTTAAAACATAAACTCCCGTGGTGTGAAAAGCCTGATTATAACATTATTCCCCAATGCAAGCAAGCATATCAAATAACGTTATGAGAGTGCTTACCTTCTAAAAAAATTAAATACTGCTTACAAAAAATTAAAATGCATCAGGTATTGAATCATAAAGAATGAAAGACTTGCATTTCTATAGCGCCTTTCACGACCACCGGACGTCTCAAAGCTCTTTACAGCCAATGAAGTACTTTTTGAAGTGTGGTCACTGTTGTAATTTGGGAAACGTGGCAGCCAATTTGCACACAGCAAGCTCCCACAAAGTGCAATGTGATAATGACCAGATCATCTGTTTTAGTGATGTTGGTTGAGGGATAAATATTGGCCCCAGGACACCGGGGAGAACTCCCCTGCTCTTCTTCGAAATTGCGCCGCGGTTTAACATCTCATCCGAAAGTCGGCACCTCTGACAGTGCAGCACTCCCTGGTCTCAGCATCCCTGGACTGGGGAATTGTTGTAGCTGCTGGTCCCATGTTTGCGCCGCTCGCGAAATTGACCAGACGTTTTGCGGCGACGCTAAACACTACCGCCACGATCTCCTGCGCCGTCAGATCGTGACATCAGTCGAGCGTGCAACACCCCGGTAGCGCCCCAGACCGGATATTGAGTGGCGCCCTCTGCCTTACCGCCTGCCGCTAGCAACGACAGGTTGAGGGGAACGTTTTGCAGTCGGGAAGAGACTAGGGGAGCGCTATTTAAAGGCGACCGCTTCCTGCCTTTTTTTGTCAGCGACATTTTTGCACCACGCATTCTGAGAGAGAGACGGAGACTTCTGGAGAGATTCAACGCTGTGTGAAGGAGTTTTGGGTACTGAGCAGCACTTTGCAGGTTCATTTTGATTTGCCCTTCCTTGTATTGATTTAGAAGAGACTGTGGGGGCTGCACTCTGAGCTCTTTCCCTGGGCCTCTCCATTGTTCTTTCCAGCAGATTTGATGTACAGGTCTCTCCAGGCCGAGATTCAAGGCTGCAATGAGCAGGGTGTGGATGGAGAACAAGATCGACCCTCCCCTTTAAGAACTGGCCGGCGCCAGTGTGTCTGTGTTCCATTGCTGACTGACATCACATGAGCTTCGCCAGCGCTCTGAGGTAACGCCTCGCTCCTCGGCGTTAGCGCCTTAGGACAGGTGTGTAGCACCTGATTTAGCGCTCCAATCACCTCCCGGGGCGATAAAAGCCAAGTTTGCAGTCGGAGGCGATAATTAGCACCAGGCGCTAAACTTTGCACCCCAAACGGGGCGATACCGAATTTCTCCACTATTATCTGGTCATTATCATGTTGCTGTTTGTGGGAGCTTGCTGTGCGCAAATTGGCTGCCGTGTTTCCCACATTACAACAGTGACTACACGTCAAAAAGTACTTCATTGGCTGTAAAGTGCTTTGGGACGTCCGGTGGTCGCGGAAGGCGCTGTAGAAATGCAAGTCTTTCTTTCTGAAATCTGAGGTTACTGAAGTCCATGTTCAGACTGGCTAACTAAAGAGAAATAATCCTAAACTCCGAATCCGTATGAGCCAGGAGCAACATGCCAGTCATCCTGGGGTATTAAGAAATTACCTGTTATAAACCTCATCATTCATCAAGAAACTACTCATGAAATAACGCTGGACGGCCAGCTGGTGGCACCGTCCAATGAGTATAAATACTCGGGCGTGGGCCCAGCTTGCCAGGGACAGTTTGTAAGACAAGGAACTAGTGAAGTACAACTAGACCTCCATGTTCTGAAACAAGTTGATTAAAGCCTTGCTTTATACTCAAACCAAGTGGTAGTGAGTTTTATTACATCATTACCCCTTCCAACAAAATATATTTTGGCGACAATCTTAAATGTATGCCTACCGGCTCAGCCACTGGTGCAAATAACGTTTTCCTATTTACCTTATCAACACCCCTCATAATTCTGAGCGGCTTCTTTTAACCTTGTTCAGCGGCGAGCTCCTGATCGATTCCTCCGCGATTTTATGGGACAGGAGAACAATTAGAATCAATATAGATAGTGCAGAGAGCGCAGCACTTGTATGTTCTTTCAATTTAATAGGATAAGCTGGGCCCATTTCATTCATCTCTTGCCATCCATTATTTAATACAATGTGTGTGCTAAGCACTTTAATTGCAACTGCACAATGCTAATTAAATCTAGCATTGCAGCATTCTAAATGCTCGATTGTTAGTTCATTATTTAGCCACTGTTGTTTGAGTAGAATAGATTAGCCGCAGATGTTAAATTCCTTTCACTGATTACTAAACTCAATCATTTCTGGTGTAAATAATTATTATAAATCATATAGATACTGTCCATTAGAACTTGCCGAGCAGTACCATCTGGATTTACCAGTATAAAGCTTTTGGAGTTTTATTTCAATTTTTCCTCAAACTAATATTCTGGAAATAGGGGAGGTTTTCTTGGCTCTGATATCAAGGGGCGCATCAAATCATCGGCGAATATTGGAAGGTGGGGCTTGTCGGAACTCCCGTTCATAAGAGAATCCACTCGATTGTCCTTCCATTTAAATTATTTGAGGAAAAGCAGGCATTCACCGCGCCCCATCCGATCCTTCCGATATCCAGAGTGCCCGTGTGATCCACCGCGTCCGTGTGACCCACCGTGCCCATGTGATCCACTCGCCCATGTGATCCACTCGCCCGTGTGATCCACTCGCCCGTGTGATCCACTCGCCCGTGTGATCCACTCGCCCGTGTGATCCACCGCGTCCGTGTGATCCACTCGCCCGTGATCCACCGCATCTGTGTGATCCACTCGCCCGTGTGATCAACCGCGCCCGTGTGATCCACCGCATCTGTGTGATCCACTCGCCCGTGTGATCCACCGCGTCTGTGTGATCCACTCGCCCGTGTGATCCACTCGCCCGTGTGACCCACCGCGTCCGTGTGATCCACTCGCCCGTGTGATCCACTCGCCCGTGTGACCCACTCGCTCGTGTGATCCACCGTGCCCATGTGATCCACTCACCCGTGTGATCCACTCATCCGTGTGATCCACTCGCCCGTGTGATCCACCGCGTCCGTGTGACCCACCGTGCCCATGTGATCCACTCGCCCATGTGATCCACTCGCCCGTGTGATCCACTCGCCCGTGTGATCCACTCGCCCGTGTGATCCACCGCGTCCGTGTGATCCACTCGCCCGTGTGATCCACCGCATCTGTGTGATCCACTCGCCCGTGTGATCAACCGCGCCCGTGTGATCCACCGCATCTGTGTGATCCACTCGCCCGTGTGATCCACCGCGTCTGTGTGATCCACTCGCCCGTGTGATCCACCGCGTCCGTGTGATCCACTCGCCCGTGTGATCCACTCGCCCGTGTGACCCACTCTCCCGTGTGACCCACTCACTCGTGTGATCCACCGTGCCCATGTGATCCACTCACCCGTGTGATCCACTCATCCGTGTGATCCACTCGCCCGTGTGATCCACCGCGTCCGTGTGATCCACTCGCCCGTGTGATCCACTCGCCCGTGTGACCCACTCGCTCGTGTGATCCACCGTGCCCATGTGATCCACTCACCCGTGTGATCCACTCATCCGTGTGATCCACTCGCCCGTGTGAGCCACCGCATCCGTGTGATCCACTCGCCCGTGTGATCCACTCACCCGTGTGATCCACCACATCCGTGTGATCCACTTGCCCGTGTGATCCACCGCGCTTGTGATCCACCGCATCCGTGTGATCCACTCGCCCGTGTGATCCACTCGCCCGTGTGACCCACATGCTCGTGTGATCCACCGTGCCCATGTGATCCACTCACCCGTGTGATCCACTCGTCCGTGTGATCCACTCGCCCGTGTGATCCACTGCGTCCGTGTGACCCACCACGCCCGTGTGATCCACTCACCCGTGTGATCCACTCACCCGTGATCCACTCGCTCGTGTGATCCACCGCGCCCATGTGATCCACTCACCCGTGATCCACTCGTCCGTGTGATCCACTCGCCCGTGTGATCCACTGCGTCCGTGTGACCCACCACATCCGTGTGATCCACTCGCCCGTGTGATCCACTCACCCGTGTGATCCACCGCATCTGTGTGATCCACTCGCCTGTGTGATCCACTCGCCCGTGTGATCCACCACGTCCGTGTGATCCACTCGCCCGTGTGATCCACTCACCCGTGTGATCCACTCGCTCGTGTGATCCACCGCGCCCATGTGATCCACTCACCCGTGATCCACTCGTCCGTGTGATCCACTCGCCCGTGTGATCCACTGCGTCCGTGTGACCCACCACATCCGTGTGATCCACTCGCCCGTGTGATCCACTCACCCGTGTGATCCACCGCATCTGTGTGATCCACTCGCCTGTGTGATCCACTCGCCCGTGTGATCCACCACGTCCGTGTGATCCACTCGCCCGTGTGATCCACTCGCCCGTGTGACCCACTCGCTCGTGTGATCCACCGCGCCCGTGTGATCCACTCACCCGTGTGATCCACCGCGCCCGTGTGATCCACTCACCCGTGTGATCCACCGCGTCCGTGTGATCCACTCGTCCATGTGATCCACTCGCCCATGTGACCCACACGCTCATGTGACCCACTCGCTCATGTGATCCACCGCGCCCATGTGATCCACTCACCCGTGTGATCCACTCGCCCGTGTGATCCACTCGCCCGTGTGATCCACTCGCCCGTGTCATCCACCACATCCGTGTGATCCACTCGCCCGTGTGATCCACCACATCCGTGTGATCCACTCGCCCATGTGATCCACTCGCCCGTGTGATCCCCCACATCCGTGTGATCCACTCGCCCGTGTGATCCACCGCATCTGTGTGATCCAGCCGCCCGTGTGATCCACTCGCCCGTGTGATCCACCGCGTCTGTGTGATCCACTCGCCCGTGTGATCCACTCGCCCGTGTGATCCACTCGTCTGTGTGATCCACTCGCCCGTGTGATCCACCGCGTCTGTGTGACCGACTCGTCCATGTGATCCACTCGCCCGTGTGACCGACTCGCTCATGTGATCCACCGCGCCCATGTGACCCACCGCGCCCGTGTGATCCACTCGCCCGTGTGATCCACTCGCCCGTGTGATCCACTCGCCCGTGTGATCCACCACATCTGTGTGATCCACTTGCCCGTGTGATCCACTCGCCCGTGTGATCCACTCGCCCATGTGACCCACTCGCTCGTGTGATCCACCGCACCCATGTGATTCACTCACCCGTGTGATCCACCACATCCGTGTGATCCACCGCGTCCGTGTGATCCACTCGCTCGTGTGATCCACTGCGTCCGTGTGACCCACCACGCCCGTGTGATCCACTCACCCGTGTGATCCACCCGCCCGTGTGATCCACCACATCCGTGTGATCCACTCGCCCGTGTGATCCACCCGCCCGTGTGATCCACCCGCCCGTGTGATCCACCACATCCGTGTGATCCACTCGCCCGTGTGATCCACTCGCCCGTGTGATCCACCACGTCCGTGTGATCCACTCACCCGTGTGATCCACTCGTCCGTGTGATCCACTCGCCCGTGATCCACCGCGTCCGTGTGATCCACTCGTCCATGTGATCCACTCGCCCATGTGATCCACTCGCCCGTGTGACCCACTCGCTCGTGTGATTCACTGCGCCCATGTGATCCACTCACCCGTGTGATCCACTCGCCCATGTGACCCACTCGCTCATGTGATCCACCGCACCCATGTGATCCACTCACCCGTGTGATCCACTCGCCCGTGATCCACTCGCCCGTGTGATCCACTGTGTCCGTGTGACCCACTGCGCCCGTGCGATCCACTCGCCCGTGTGATCCACTCGCCCATGTGATCCACCGCATCCGTGTGATCCACTCGCCCGTGTGATCCACCACATCCGTGTGATCCACTCGCCCGTGTGATCCACTCGTCCGTGTGATCCACCACATCCGTGTGATCCACTCACTCGTGTGATCCACCGCGCCCACGTGATCCACTCACCCGTGTGATCCACTTGCCCGTGTGATCCACCACATCCGTGTGATCCACTCGCCCGTGTGATCCACCACATCCGTGTGATCCACTCGCCCGTGTGATCCACTCATCCGTGTGACCCACCGCGCCTGTGTGATCCACTCACCCGTGTGATCCACTCGCCCGTGTGATCCACCACATCCGTGTGATCCACTCACTCGTGTGATCCACCGCGCCCATGTGATCCACTCACCCGTGTGATCCACTCGCCCGTGTGATCCACCACATCCGTGTGATCCACTCGCCCGTGTGATCCACCACATCCGTGTGATCCACTCGCCCATGTGATCCACTCGCCGTGTGATCCCCCACATCCGTGTGATCCACTCGCCCGTGTGATCCACCACATCTGTGTGATCCACTCGCCCGTGTGATCCACCGCGTCCGTGTGACCGACTCGTCCATGTGATCCACTCGTCCGTGAGCCACTCGCCCGTGAGCCACTCGCCCGTGTGACCGACTCGCTCATGTGATCCACTGCGCCCATGTGACCCACCGCGCCCGTGTGATCCACTCGCCCGTGTGATCCACTCGCCCGTGTGATCCTGAGACCAGAACGTGAGCTACTCCACTCCCCATGGGCATCGTGACAACTACAAGACCTCAACACACCTCAATGTCTAAACATACACAAACCTTTCTTTGAAGGAATAAAAACAGAAAATGCTGGAGAAACTCAGCGGGTCAGGCAGCATCTGTGAAGAGAGAAACACAGTTAACGTTTCAGGTCGATGACCTTTCTTTGAAGGGGTTAGCATAGTACAGGTCTTTTTCTTTATTAAGGGTATGCATTTTGGAGTACATAGTTTTTTTTGTTAAAATAGTTCTAAGGGGGAGAAATTCATTGTAGCCCCTTTTGGGGGCGGTAACTTTTAAAAATGGAAAAAGTTCGTGCCAGGCGCTAATGTTTCTCAACTTTTAAAAACTTGGTTTTGTGCTCCAGGAAGGAGGTGGAGCAATAACTCAAGCATTGCACTTCCTTCCTGGAGTGCAGCAGGCGGGCGGCGGGGCGGGCGGGCGGTGAACAGCTGCACACTGGGCCGGGCAGCACTGCCGCGTTGGAAGGCTCCTTCCCTCCCTTAAAGGGACGGGCCATCGCTGCAGTCTCTGCAAGAGGAAAACTCACCTGGTGCCCCACAACAGCCACGATCCAGACCAATCAGCCCGATGCACTGCAGCAGAGCGCCGGGCTGATCGAGCGCTGGGGGGAAAAAAAGCACACAAAAAACCAGAGAAGGAGCATTTGATTTCTTTTCCCCCCATACTTTGGCTACCTCGCCTTTAAGTGTCGCCCCCGAAGCTCCCGGCCTCCCGATCAACGCCTCCCGCCGCTGCCAGTGTTTTCGCCCAGCGATGCCGCAGGGGGCGGAATCGAAGTTCGGGTCCGGGGCGCTACCGGGGCGATGCGCAGCACGATACCATCAAGATCTCCGGGCGAAGGAGGTTGGGGCGCAACGCCATACCACCGCCGCAAACCTCCCGCCGAATTTAGTGGGAGGCGATATTCTCGCCGCAGTTGGTCGGTAAATGGTTAACGCCCCGTTATCGCCCCCCAGAGGCGGTAACGGGAGGTGCAAAGGTAGCCAATTTCTCCCTCAATATGTCTTGCACTTCCTCAGCTCCCAATCGTGTATGGACTGTGCATATGGCGCTTGATTCTAGGCCCTTATTTTTCTGGTATGTAATACATTATCCTTTTTTTTTTAAATGATAAAGCCTTGGTTTGCCTGGAGTTTCTTACTTGGACAAAGAGCCCACTAAGATAAACATAAAACTTTGCTTGTGTGGGAATATAAAGATATTCCCTCAAATTAACGAAGGAATAAAATCACACTGCACCTTTTATCCCTACACAGCCCAGCAGAATTAATTAGTAATCTGTAAATGAGCAAGCATTTATGCCTCCTTTCAGTCTCCTTATCTGAGGAAGGATATACTTGCCTTATAGGCGGTGCAACAAAGTTTCACTAGATTGATTCCTGGGATGAGAGGGTTGTCCTATGAGGAGAGATTGAGTAGATTGGGCCGATACTCTGGAGTTTAGAAGACTGAGAGGTGATCTCATTGAAACATACAAGATTCTGAGGGGGATTGACAGGGTAGATGTTGAGAGGCTGTTTCCCCCTGGCTGGAGAGTCTAGAACCAGGGGTCACAGTCTCAGGATAAGGGGTCGGCCTTTTAAGACTGAGATGAGGAGGAATTTCTTCACTCAGAGGGTGGTGAATCTTTGGAATTCTCTACCCCAGAGGGCTGTGGATGCTGAATCGTTGAGTATAATTCAAGGCTGAGATCGATAGGTTTTTGGACTCGAGGGGAATCGAGGGATATGGGGATCGGGCGGGAAAGTGGAGTTGCGGTCGAAGATCAGCCATGATCCTATTGAATGGCGGAGCAGGCTCGAGGGGCCATGTGGCCGACTCCTGCTCCTAATTCTTATGTTCTTGAAATTATACACTTCAAGAAGTAGATCATGAACACCTAGCACCATCTTATAATGTTTCTTTGTCCGCTGTTTTAAAAAAAAATGCACCAACCTGTATAAAATATGGCCTGCATATAGTGACACCACTGTTCCCGGCCAGAGTGGAAATGATTGGGTAATTGCTCTTGTCAATCATGCCTATATTTGTTTTATCCCTGTTCATGCGCTTAATGCTGGTCACCATGGCTCTGACCTTTGACCATCTCCCACCGAGTCTGGGATCGATAGATTTCTCCAATTCTGGCCTCTTGAGCATCCCTGATTTTAATCGCTCCACCATTGGCGGCCGTGCCTTCAGCTGCCTGGGCCCTAAGCTCTGGAATTCCCTCCCTAAAACTCTCCGCCTCTCTCTCCCACTCCCCTCATTTAAGACTCTCCTTAAAACCCTCAATAAACTTGGTCATCCAAAACTTGGCTGCCCGTGTCCTAACTCGCGCCAAGTCCCGTTCACCCATCACCCCCTGTGCTCGCTGACCTACATTGGCTCCCGGTGAAGCAACACCTCGATTTTAAAATTTTCATCCTTGTTTTCAAATCCCTCCATGGCCTCGCCCCTCCCTATCTCTGTAATCTCCTCCAGCCCCACAACCCCCCCGAGATACCTGCACTCCTCTAATTCTGGCCACTTGAACATCCCTGATTATAATCGCTCCACCATTGGTGGCCGTGCCTTCAGCTGCCTGGGCCCCAAGCTCTGGAATTCCCTCCCTAAACCTCTCCGCCTCGCTACTTCTCTCTCCTCCTTTAAGACGCTCCTTTAAGCCTATTTCTTTGACCAAACTTTTGGTCACCTGTCCTAATATCTCCCTATGTGGCTCGGTGTCAAATTTTGTTTCAGAAAAATATTGTGGTTCTCTGTTGGCTTCTTATTACCCCCCCCCCCACCCATCCCCCCACCGCCCCCCCCCCAATTTCCTCATTTACAGTTTTTATCCGTCTAAGCTCTGTGGCAGAGTGACTGGACATCGCGTTTCCACCCCTCCCTCACCAGCCCTCCGCACACCAGATTGGCAAACTGGCCGTCGGCACTCATTCGGCGACTTGTTGCCCATGGCGGACGAGGCCCGAATTTGAAACTCGGTGAGGCTTCATGCTACTAGGCATCAGGCAGGTGGTGGGTGAATGTTGAAAACTGTGGCCTCTCCCCCCCCCCTGCCGCACCCCCCCACCCCACCCCCCGCACCAACCCATGGGCAGCTAGTGACAACAAGAGGAAATGTCACCCAAGTTGTCAATTTGCAAAGTAGCTCTTACTGAGCTCGTCCTTGCAAGAAGTAAATCGTTAATATTCTGGAGGTAGCCTTATGTCAACACACAAGTTGTTTCTCTTAGCTGACAAGTTACCTCGGTGAGGAGCAGGTACCTGGGGACAGGCTAGTTACATGTTCATGCTAAAAGACGACAACTTCCATTGTCAGAGCAGAAATACAGTCATTACTCACGCACGGTTAAATGCTCAATGCTCAGACACAAGGCTCAACTGAATGGCAAGGACTCTTGCAGACTGAGTGTGCCCGCTTCGTATAAAATTGACAGTATTCAGCTAAGCAGGCGCTTGTTAAACTGTGCATTGTAAAACTGTCGTTCCTATTGAGAGGTAACTGAATTACCTCAAATAAGCTTGAAAGACACAAGTGAAAAAGTGAGTTGGGACGACCTATACCCCTTAGCATTTAAACTGAAATATATCACAAGAACATAAGAATTAGGAGCAGGAGTCGGCCATTCGGCCCCTCGAGCCTGCTCCGCCATTCAATAAGATCATGGCTGATCATCGACCTCAACTCCACTTTCCCGCCCGATCCCCATATCCCTTGATTCCCCTAGAGTCCAAAAATCTATCGATCTCAGCCTTGAATATACTCAACGATTCAGCATCCACAGCCCTCTGGGGCAGAGAATTCCAAAGATTCACAACCCTCTGAGTGAAGAAATTCCTCCTCATCTCAGTCTTAAATGGCCGACCCCTTATCCTGAGACTGTGACCCCTAGTTCTAGACTCTCCAGCCAGGGGAAGCAGCCTCTCAGCATCTACCCTGTCAATCCCCCTCAGAGTCTTGTATTTTTCAATATCCTGGGATGGAATCCTTCTTTTACATCTCTAGCTTAAGATTGGATACTAAAATGGGTAGCGAGCCCTTTAAAAAGTCTCCTTCAATACGGTCTCCCTCTCCAGTAAGGTGGTAATCCATTTTATGTGATTCATATTTGTTTATAATGGAAACCTTTCTCACAGTAGATATCTGGGTCAAGCCATTCGCTTTCATCAAATCATTTATTACTTTGGAGTAAAACTTCATTTTTCTTCAAGATGGACACATGCCCTTGTTTTTCTCCTATGTGAGTGGGAGGTATTCTGGATGAGGCAGGGGGTGAGGGGTGGTTGGGGGGGGAGGGGGCGTGTCAATAGTGGTCTCCCGCAGGGCTCTTCAACATTATTCAGAAATGGCCTCGGAAGAGCGGACTGCAATAGAGTCAATAGAGTCATGGGGGAAAAAATTCAGTATCGCCCCGTTTGGGGCGCCGTTATCGGCCGTGCGCAAAGTTTGGCGCCTGGCGCTAATTATTGCCTCCGACGGCAAACTTGGCTTTTATCGCCCCTGGAGGTGATTGGAGCACTAAATCAGGCGCTACACACCTGTCTTAAGGCGCAAAGGCCGAGGAGCGAGGCGCTACCTCAGAGCGCTGGTGAAGCAAGGAAGGGCAAATCAAAATAAACCTGCAAAGTGCTGCTCAGTACTCAAAACTCCTTCACACAGCGTTGAATCTCTCCAGAAGTCTCTCTCTCTCAGAATGCGTGGTGCAAAAATGTCACCAACAAAAAAAGGCAGGAAGCGGTCGCCTTTAAATAGCGCTCCCCCAGTCCCTTCCTGACTGCAAAACGCTCCCCTCAACCTGTCGTTGCTAGCAGCAGGCAGTAAGGCAGGGGGCGCCACTCAATAACTGGTCCGGGGCACTAACGGGGCGTTACGCACTCGACTGACGTCACGATCTGCCGGCGCAGGAGATCGTGGCGGTAGTGTTTAGCGCCGCCGCAAAATGTCTAGTTAATTTTATGAGCGGCGCAAACATCACCGCGCCTGGGCGCTAGTTGCTTTGCGCCCCATTAGCGCCCTCTTAAGGCGCAAACCAACTAAATTTTTCCCCCATAGAGTTATACAGCACAGAAAGAGGCCATTCGGCCCATCGAGTCTGTGCCGGCCATCAAGCCCTGTCTATTCTAATCCCATTTTCCAGCACTTGGTCCATAGCCTTGTATGCTATGGTGTTTCAAGTTCTCATCTAAATGCTTCTTGAATGTTGTGAGGGTTCCTGCCTCTACCACCCTTTCAGGCAGTGAGTTCCAGATTCCAATCACCCTCTGGGTGAAAAAGTTTTTCCTCAAATCCCCTCTAAACCTCCTGCCCCTTACCTTGAAACTATGCCCCCTAGTTATTGACCCCTCTACTAAAGGGGAAAAGTTCCTTTCTATCTACCCTATCTATGCCCCTCATAATTTTGTACACCTCAATCAGGTCCCCCCTCAGCCTTCTCTGCTCTAAGGAAAACAACCCCAGCCTGTCCAGTCTCTCTTCATAGCTGAAACACTCCAGCCCAGGTAACATCCTGGGGAATCTCCTCTGCACCCTCTCCAATGCAATCACATCCTTCCTATAATGTTCCCTCTAATTTTTTGGGGGGGAGGGGGGGCGCGTGGTCCCTTTAACGGGCTGCGCGGCCCATTCAAATTTCCGCGTATGCGCAGTTTTTCCCATTATAAAGCCAGCAAGCGGCCTGCGCGGGTGCTCCAGACCGCTGCGCGGCCGCGCGGCTTAACGGGAACGACGGTGGACTGGTAACTTCATTTCAAAGTTTGCAGGTGACACCAAAATAGTGGGAGCGGTTAATATAGTGGAGGGTGGAGACAAGCTACAGGAGGATTTAGACTGTTTGGACAGATACAGTTTAATATAGAGAAGTATAATGACATACGCTGAGAGGTAAGGAACAGGCAGAGGGATAAGGTGGAGCAGGAAAAGGATCGGAGGCTCTTGGATCACTCAAGACATGAAGCCAATGTCCGATTAAAATAATATATGTTAGGTTGCATAAAAAGAGTGCGCATCAATGGAAATAATCCGACTGTTGTGTGCGGAATTGGTCAGGCCCCGCCTAAAGCATTACGTGCAGTTCTGGAACCCGCACTAGGTACATAGGAACAGGAGGAGGCCATTCAGTGAGATCATGGCTGATCTGTATCTTACCTCCATCCACCTGCCTTGACTCCATATCCTTCTATACCCGTGACCCGTGGATAGCAAAACTCTATCAATCTCACATTTAAAATGTTTAACTGAGCTAACATCTACTGCTTCTTGTGGGAGAGAGTTCCACACTCCTACCACCCTTTGTGTGAAGAAGTGTTTCCTAACTTCTCCCCTGAATGGCCTGGCTCTCATTTTAAGGTGATGCCCCCCTTGTCCCAGACTCCCCTACCAGCGGAAAAAATTTCTCTCCATCGACCCCATCAACCTGTTTCAAAATCCTAAAAACCTCAATCAAATCACCCCTTGAGATAAAGAGTAGATTGCCTTTCAAAAGCTAGGCTTTATTAACCTTAAAAAACCAGCAAGTACATGTTGAGCACCCAGTCTCAACCACTGTAGAAAACTGAATTTAAGATGGCCACCACAGGTCACATGGAATCAACTAACCAATAAGTTTACAGCATATATCTCAAGGCAGGAAAACAGGCAACCAATTACAATGCTTCTTATAAAACAAGAATAATCACCACATTCACCCCTCCTTTTAAAATATACTTCAACCTAGGTAGCCTTTACAGTTTACAATTAGTTATTTATGACTAGAGCAATACATGTATAATGCCTTCAACAATTTTAAAATTTTACTATTAAATTATTAATTATTTTAAAAGTCCATTTTTAATCGGTCGACCGGATATCTTGTTCGTGTCGACCTTCTTAGCCTTGGTGGAGTTCCTTGCCCTCCCACACCAGGAGACACAGAAATATCTTCTGCAGGGAGGCTATCAATATCCCGATTATCAACGGTTTCCGGATTAGAAGTCCCATTAGAAGGTAGACTGGGAGGGTCATGAACATCCATCGGGGGCAGACTAAGAGAATTGTAAGTGTCTGCAATAGGATTGGAAATGTTCGTAGTATCTGTGACGACATCAACATTATCTGAATTATGGCTATTGTTAATGTCCTCAGGAGAGGGCTGGCCACCACAAGGAGCTAAGTCTTTAACTGAAACCGTACTTTCTTTCCCATCTTGGAATCGAATGTGAGCATATTGGGAATTTGCCTCCAATAGCTCCACCTCCTCCACTAAAGGATCATACTTTGACAGTCTAACATGGCGTTGGAGCAGCACAGGTCCCTGCATAGTAAGCCACGAGGGTACCGAATATCCCGTAGTGGATCTCCGCGGATAGTTGAAGAGCCTTTCATGGGGGGTCACATTAGTAGCCGTTGAAAGCAATGATCTAATGGAATGCAGGGCATCAGGCAGTACCATTTCCCACTGTGTATTCTTAAGGTTCCGGGATGTCAAAGCCAACATAACTGCCTTCCAGATCATCCCATTGTATCGTTCGCACTGTCCATTACCCTGGGGATTATACGGGGTAGTTCTGCTAGTAGAAATTCCCCGACTCTGGAGGTATTCCTTCAACTGGGAAGACATAAAAGAACTTCCCTGATCCGAATGGATATACGCAGGCATCCCAAAGATGACAAAAAGTTGAATCAGACATTTAATAACTGTAGCAGCTGATACATCTGCACAAGGAAAAGCAAAAGGGAACCTTGAAAACTCATCCACAACAGTAAATATATATCGATTCTGAGTCGTTGAAGGAAGAGGCCCCTTAAAATCAACGCTCAAGCGTTCAAAGGGAGAAGTAGCCTTTATAAGATGAGCTCGTTGAGGCTTAAAGAAATTTGGTTTACACCGGGCGCAGACAGAGCATGACGAAGTCATCCGCTTGACGTCTTCAACTGAAAAGGGCAAATTCTTACTGCGTACGAAGTGTATCATCCTCATAGCACCAGGATGGCACAAAGCATTATGAAGATTAATAAGCGTATCTCCGTGAAGCACCGAACAATAAGCCCTCGGCAGCGCATCAGCGGCAACATTATCCTTCCCCGGACGATAGACTATATCGAAATGGTAGCATGCCAACTCGATCCTCCACCTCATTATTTTATCATTCTTAATCTTTCCGAAATGTTTGACATCAAACATGAAGGACACAGATTTTTGGTCAGTTACTAACGTAAAATGTCACCCAGATAAATAATGTCTCCATTTACGCAGTGCTTCTACTATTGCGTACGCCTCTTTCTCTATTGATGAATGTCTCTGCTCACTATTGCTCAGAGTACATGAGAAAAAGGCCACAGGTCTTCCATTTTGGTTCAGGGTAGCCCCAATTGCAAAATCGGAAGCGTCCGTCTCAATCACAAAGGGAACCTGCTCATCAATAGAATGCACAACTGCTCCAAGGATATCCTTTTTAAGATTATCAAAACACATCCTGGCCTCCCATGATAGAGGGTATGTCGTAACCCGAATACGGGGCCGGATCTTCTGCGAGAAGTTTGCAATCCAATTAGAATAATAAGAAAACAGTCCAACAACTCGTTGCAAGGCCTTAGAATTAGTAGGGCAAGGTAAATCAATCAGTGGTCGCAGCCATTCTGGATCTGGTTTAATCTTGTTTCCCGAGATAATATACCCCAGTAAATTTACCTCGGTGGTCGAAAAGATACACTTCTCTTTATTGAAAGTTAAGCCAACTTTTTCCGCAACTTGAAGGAATCTTTCTAGATTAAAATCGTGCTCCACCCTTGATTTGCCACACACCGTGATGTCATCTAAATATGAGAAGGTGTCAGAGAGAGAGTTATCACTTATAAAAGCATCCCTTGCCCGTTGAAAACAGGCGACACCGTTAGCAACACCGAATGGTACTCGGCAAAACTGGTACAGCTTTCCGCCAGCTTCAAAGGCCGTATATGGTTTGTCCCTCTTAGCGATAGGAATCTGATGATAAGCACTCTTTAGGTCAATAGTGCCAGAAACCTTATATTGAGATACTTTATTGCTAAGCTCATCAATCTTAGGCAGGGGGTACGCATCTAATTGAGTATACCTGTTAATAGTTTGAGAGTAGTCTATCACCATTCGCTTCTTCTGTCTCTCATTAGTGGTGACAACTACCTGTGCCCGCCAGGGCGAAAAACTAGGTTCAATGATTCCTTCCGATAAAAGACGTTGAACTTCAGAATTAATAAATTCTTTATCCTGACTGCTATACCTTCTTGACTTGGTAGCAATTGGCTTACAGTCCGGCATCAAATTGGAAAAAAGTGATAATGGAGAAATGAATAAAGAAGTTAATCCACAAATAGACAAAGGTGGCTTGGTTCCTCCGAAAGAAAGACTGAGGGACTCATGTAATTGAAGCACATCATGACCAATCAAAATGTCCGCACAGAGATTAGGCAGAACGGATAGGCGTATATCAGTATACGTATTACCTAGGAGAATTAATTTCACAAGGCAACAACCAGCTACTTGTGAGGTGAGAGTCGTCTGAGCCATACACACCTGATAGGAAACAGGCGAAATTTTCAAACGCTTCTCCCTCACAAACTGAAGACTTATAAAGCTCTCAGTACTGCCCGTATCTATAAGGGCCTTCACTTCTAACCCATTAACTTGGGCCATAACTATAGCTTTGTTTAGGCCATGGGAAAAGGCGGCAGAAACTGATGCAATAAACGCCCTATCTAAAGGCTGAATGGTCGCAGAGGAGGCAACCGATTTGCAAACACGTGCGTAATGACCTCCCTTGCCGCATTTACTACACACAGCCTCCCGGGCAGGGCACTTCAGACAGGGGTGCCGGGCGTTCCCGCAAAAATAACACTTCTGAATCCTAGAGGCAACAGCTGCCGAAGTAGAAACTGTTTCGGAATCTGGTAAACCAATCCATGTAACTCCCTTTCATCCGGAACTGCCGAAACCACGGTCGCAGGCCGATCAAAAAGAGCATAAGAATCCGAACTTCTCTGAGCCAAATCCAATGTAGAGGCTTGCTCAAAAGCACTCTTAAGATCCAAGATCTTATTTTCTAATAACCGCTGATGAATTGATCTAGACAGTAATCCATTAATAAATGCATCCCATACCGACTCTTCCCTATGTTCTTCTGCAGACACGGCCTTATAATTACAGTTAGCACCAAGGCGCCGGAGTGCTTGTAAATAAGCATCCAAGGATTCTCCCGCCTGCTGCCTACGGGCAGATAAAAGGTGACGTGCAAATACCTCATTTTTGGGTTTAACAAAAAAAATGTCCAACGTAGCAATAGCCAATTCATAAGTTTCACAGTCCAAAATATACTTATACACATCCGGAGCAATGTAGTTGATTAGTATGTCCAACTTATTTAGAGATTGCTGATCCAACACACCCAAAAAGTTTTTAAATGTACGATACCAATGTTTCCATTGATCATCCACTCCTGCAGAATTAGGGTCAGCATTAAATCATTCCAGTCGAAGATATCGTTCCATTATAGCAAAAGGTTAATAAATTGAGATAAAGAGTAGATTGCCTTTCAAAAGCTAGGCTTTATTAACCTTAAAAAACCAGCAAGTACATGTTGAGCACCCAGTCTCAACCAAACTGTAGAAAACTGAATTTAAGATGGCCACCACAGGTCACATGGAATCAACTAACCAATAAGTTTACAGCATATATCTCAAGGCAGGAAAACAGGCAACCAATTACAATGCTTCTTATAAACAAGAATAATCACCACACCCCTTAACTATAGTAAGGATGTAGCTCATCTGGAAAAAGAGAACTACTAAGATGATGGGAATGGGGAGGGGGCATGGGGTAGACAACAAAACATAAGAGAAATGGTGAAAAGCTAGAAACAGTGGAGGTCCAAAGAGACTTGGGGGGTCCAGGTACATAGGTCATTAAAATGTCATGCACAGGTACAGAGAATAATCAAAAAGGCTAATGGGATGCTGGCCTTTATATCTAGAGGACTGGAATACAAGAGGGTAGAAGTTATGCTGCAGCTGTACAAAACCCTGGTTAGACCACGCCTGGAGCACTGTGAGCAGTTCTGGGCACCACACCTTAGGAAGGATATACTGGCCTTGGAGGGAGTGCAGCGTAGGTTTACCAGAATGATACCCGGACTCCAAGGGTTAAGTTACAAGGAGAGATTACACAAACTAGGGTTGTATTCCCTAGAATTTAGAAGGTTAAGGGGTGATTTGATCGAAGTTTTCAGGATATTAAGGGGAACAGATAGGGTAGATAGAGAGAAACTATTTCCGCTGGTTGGGGAGTCTAGGACTAGGGGGCAGAGTCTAAAAATTAGAGCCAGACCTTTCAGGAGTGAAATTAGGAAACACTTCTACACACAAATGGTGGTAGAAGTTTGGAACTCTCTTCCACAAACGGCAATTGATGCTAGATCAATTGTTAATTTTAAATCTGAGATTGATAGATTTTTGTTAACCAAAGGTATTAAGGGATACGGGGCAGAGGCGGGTATATGGAGTTAGGTCGCAGATCAGCCGTGATCTCATTGAATGGCGGAACAGGCTCGAGGGGCTGAATGGCCTCCTCCTGTTCCTATGAATGTTTCCAGCATAGGTTCCAGAACTAGAGGTGTTTCTAATTGGAGAGAAGACTAGTGGGGTGGGTATATATGACTGAGGTTTTCAAATGGATAAAGCTCAGGGATGTAGAGAATCAGTCAAGGTACATGAATAGTATTGAAAAGGAAGGCGACCTTTTCCCTTGCCTACTCCCAGTACCATTGTTGATTGAGCATCAGTAACAACAACAACGTGTATTTATATAGCGCCTTTAACGTAGTAAAATGTCCCAAGGCGCTTCACAGGAGTATTTTAAGATAAAAATTTGACACCGAGTCACATAAGGATAAATTCGGGCATGTGACCAAAAGCTTGGTCAAAGAGGTAGGTTTTAAGGAGCGTCTTAAAGGAGAAAAGAGAGGCAGAGAGGTTTAGGGAGGGAATTCCAGAGCTTAGGGCCCAGGCAGCTGAAGGCACGGCCTCCACTGGTTGAGCGATTATTAATCACGGGTGCTCAAGAGGGCCAGAATTAGAGGAGCGCAGATATCTCGGGGGGTTGTGGGGCTGGAGGAGATTACAGAGATAGGGAGGGGGTGAGGCCATGGAGGGATTTGAAAACAAGGATGAGAATTTTGAAATCGAGGTGTTGCTTAACCAGGAGCCAATGTAGGTCAGCGAGCACAGGGGTGATGGGCGAACGGGACTTGGTGTGAGTTAGGACACGGGGCAGCCGAGTTTTGGATAACCTCGAGTTTACGTAGGGTGGAATGTGGGAGGCCAGCCAGGAGTGCGTTGGAATAGTCAAGTCTAGAGGTAACAAAGACATGGATGAGGGTTTCAGCAGCGGATGAGCTGAGGCAGGGGCGGAGACGGGCGATGTTACGGAGGTGGAAATAGGCGGTCTTAGTTATGCCGCGGATATGTGGCCAGAAGCTCATTTGAGGGTCAAATATGACAGCAAGGTTGCGAATAGTGTGGTTCAGCCTCAGACAGATGTTAGGGAGAGGGGTGGAGTCAGTGGCTAGGGAACGGAGTTTGTGACGGGGACCGAAAACAATGGCTTCGGTCTTCCCAATATTTAATTGGAGAAAATTTTTGCTCATCCAGAACTGTATGCCGGACAAGCAGCAGGTATGTAACCACACCCGGTGAAGCGATGTCCTTGTTGGAAGATGACCAACCTCCGCCTGACAGAGTCCGAGGTTGAATCCAGGTGCTCTGATAGTCCGCGGGTAGTGCCCGTGATGCTGCCGCCTACTTTTCAAAAATTGGGAAGACTAAAGCTGTTGCATGGGAAAATGAAAAATACAACATTCATGGGGAAAAATGCCAGTGGAAATGAAAATCAAACAGGTCATGACATCTTAATGACACCAGGCAATTTCCTCTGATTGTTTTGTGCACATTTTGGACTAATATGCTCATTAAAATCAAACTCCTTTTGTTGAAAGCCCGCTGCGCGTGTTATAAATAGGGTGCCTCTTGATTAGTAGTGGCATATAAATGAGTATCTCATACGTTAGTCAGTTTAATTGTTTAATATTAATAGCGAAGGCGCAGAGATTTTATATATTGGCTCGGTAAGAATGATGGTATCACAGCAAGGATGCTCTGCGTAGGTGATCAAACCTTTTAGCTGGAAATCCCCAGATGCCACAGGAACTGCAGACATAACATCCGTACAGGAATCATTTCTTGCAAGCCACCTATTTTTATGCATATTGAACGTCCAAAATGGGGCAGCAAAGTTCTCATTAAAAAAGAAACAATCTTGAGCCAGCTCTCAGGGGATCCTGATGGCAATTTCATTGAACTTCACTTGTAGGGCGTGCGGAGTTAACCCTCGCCCCGTCCAACAGGTGATGGAGTTCGGACTTGAGAAATTACACCGGACGCATTGGGTTCTGTCTTTAACCTTTTATTGTTCCTAAGACAGGTTCAAAACCCCAACCAGTATTCGAGCAGTTCAACAACAATGTCTCAGGAAATCATCCATACAACCAACCGCGGATGATCAGTCCAGCGTTGATTGTAGCTCGTGTCCTTCCGACAGCATCTCTTCACCTGCCGACTGAGGCTCTTCACCTTCCGACTGAGGCTCTTCACCTTCCGACTGAGGCTCTTCACCTTCCGACTGAGGCTCTTCACCTTCCGACTGAGACTCTTCACCTTCCGACTGAGGCTCTTCACCTTCCGACTGAGGCTCTTCACCTTCCGACTGAGGCTCTTCACCTTCCGACTGAGACTCTTCACCTTCCGACTGAGGCTCTTCACCTGCCGACTGAGGCTCTTCACCTTCCGACTGAGGCTCTTCACCTTCCGACTGAGGCTCTTCACCTTCCGACTGAGACTCTTCACCTTCCGACTGAGACTCTTCACCTTCCGACTGAGACTCTTCACCTTCCGACTGAGGCTCTTCACCTTCCGACTGAGGCTCTTCACCTTCCGACTGAGGCTCTTCACCTTCCGACTGAGGCTCTTCACCTTCCGACTGAGGCTCTTCACCTTCCGACTGAGACTCTTCACCTTGCGACTGAGGCTCTTCACCTTCCGACTGAGGCTCTTCACCTTCCGACTGAGGCTCTTCACCTTCCGACTGAGGCTCTTCACCTTCCGACTGAGGCTCTTCACCTTCCGACTGAGATTCTTCACCTTCCGACTGAGGCTCTTCACCTTCCGACTGAGGCTCTTCACCTTCCGACTGAGGCTCTTCACCTCCCGACTGAGGCTCTTCACCTTCCGACTGAGGCTCTTCACCTTCCGACTGAGGCTCTTCACCTTCCGACTGAGGCTCTTCACCTTCCGACTGAGACTCTTCACCTTCCGACTGAGACTCTTCACCTTCCGACTGAGACTCTTCACCTCCCGACTGAGACTCTTCACCTTCCGACTGAGACTCTTCACCTTCCGACTGAGGCTCTTCACCCTCCGACTGAGACTCTTCACCTTCCGACTGAGACTCTTCACCTTCCGACTGAGGCTCTTCACCTTCCGACTGAGGCTCTTCACCTTCCGACTGAGACTCTTCACCTTCCGACTGAGGCTCTTCACCTTCCGACTGAGACTCTTCACCTTCCGACTGAGGCTCTTCACCTTCCGACTGAGGCTCTTCACCTTCCGACTGAGACTCTTCACCTTCCGACTGAGACTCTTCACCTTCCGACTGAGGCTCTTCACCCTCCGACTGAGACTCTTCACCTTCCGACTGAGACTCTTCACCTCCCGACTGAGACTCTTCACCTTCCGACTGAGACTCTTCACCTTCCGACTGAGGCTCTTCACCCTCCGACTGAGACTCTTCACCTTCCGACTGAGACTCTTCACCTTCCGACTGAGACTCTTCACCTTCCGACTGAGGCTCTTCACCTTCCGACTGAGGCTCTTCACCTTCCGACTGAGACTCTTCACCTTCTGACTGAGGCTCTTCACCTTCCGACTGAGGCTCTTCACCTTCCGACTGAGACTCTTCACCTTCCGACTGAGGCTCTTCACCTTCCGACTGAGACTCTTCACCTTCCGACTGAGGCTCTTCACCTTCCGACTGAGACTCTTCACCTTCCGACTGAGGCTCTTCACCTTCCGACTGAGGCTCTTCACCTTCCGACTGAGACTCTTCACCTTCCGACTGAGGCTCTTCACCTTCCGACTGAGGCTCTTCACCTTCCGACTGAGGATCTTCACCTTCCGACTGAGGATCTTCACCTTCCGACTGAGGCTGTTCACCTTCCGACTGAGACTCTTCACCTTCCGACTGAGGATCTTCACCTTCCGACTGAGGCTCTTCACCTTCCGACTGAGACTCTTCACCTTCCGACTGAGGCTCTTCACCTTCCGACTGAGGCTCTTCACCTTCCGACTGAGACTCTTCACCTTCCGACTGAGACTCTTCACCTTCCGACTGAGGCTCTTCACCTTCCGACTGAGACTCTTCACCTTCCGACTGAGGATCTTCACCTTCCGACTGAGGATCTTCACCTTCCGACTGAGGCTCTTCACCTTCCGACTGCGACTCTTCACCTTCCGACTGAGGCTCTTCACCTTCCGACTGAGGCTCTTCACCTTCCGACTGAGACTCTTCACCTTCCGACTGAGGCTCTTCACCTTCCGACTGAGGCTCTTCACCTTCCGACTGAGGATCTTCACCTTCCGACTGAGGCTCTTCACCTTCCGACTGAGACTCTTCACCTTCCGACTGAGGCTCTTCACCTTCCGACTGAGGCTCTTCACCTTCCGACTGAGGCTCATCGCCTTCCGACTGAGGCTCTTCACCTTCCGACTGAGACTCTTCACCTTCCGACTGAGACTCTTCACCTTCCGACTGAGACTCTTCACCTTCCGACTGAGGCTCTTCACCTTCCGACTGAGACTCTTCACCTTCCGACTGAGGCTCTTCACCTTCCGACTGAGGCTCTTCACCTTCCGACTGAGACTCTTCACCTTCCGACTGAGACTCTTCACCTTCCGACTGAGGCTCTTCACCTTCCGACTGAGGCTCTTCACCTTCCGACTGAGGATCTTCACCTTCCGACTGAGGCTCTTCACCTTCCGACTGAGACTCTTCACCTTCCGACTGAGGCTCTTCACCTTCCGACTGAGGCTCTTCACCTTCCGACTGAGGCTCTTCACCTTCCGACTGAGACTCTTCACCTTCCGACTGAGACTCTTCACCTTCCGACTGAGGCTCTTCACCTTCCGACTGAGACTCTTCACCTTCCGACTGAGACTCTTCACCTTCCGACTGAGACTCTTCACCTTCCGACTGAGGCTCTTCACCTTCCGACTGAGACTCTTCACCTTCCGACTGAGGCTCTTCACCTTCCGACTGAGGCTCTTCACCTTCCGACTGAGGATCTTCACCTTCCGACTGAGGCTCTTCACCTTCCGACTGAGACTCTTCACCTTCCGACTGAGGCTCTTCACCTTCCGACTGAGGCTCTTCACCATCAGACTGAGGCTCTTCACCTTCCGACTGAGGATCTTCACCTTCCGACTGAGGCTCTTCACCTTCCGACTGAGACTCTTCACCTTCCGACTGAGGCTCTTCACCTTCCGACTGAGGCTCATCGCCTTCCGACTGCAGCTCTTCACCTTCCGACTGCAGCTCTTCACCTTCCGACTGAGGCTCTTCACCATCAGACTGAGGCTCTTCACCTTCCGACTGAGGATCTTCACCTTCCGACTGAGGCTCTTCACCTTCCGACTGAGGCTCTTCACCTTCCGACTGAGACTCTTCACCTTCCGACTGAGGCTCTTCACCTTCCGACTGAGACTCTTCACCTTCCGACTGAGGCTCTTCACCTTCCGACTGAGGCTCATCGCCTTCCGACTGAGACTCTTCACCTTCCGACTGAGGCTCTTCACCTTCCGACTGCAGCTCTTCACCTTCCGACTGAGGCTCTTCACCTTCCGACTGAGGATCTTCACCTTCCGACTGAGGCTCTTCACCTTCCGACTGAGACTCTTCACCTTCCGACTGAGGCTCTTCACCTTCCGACTGAGACTCTTCACCTTCCGACTGAGGCTCTTCACCTTCCGACTGAGACTCTTCACCTTCCGACTGAGGCTCTTCACCTTCCGACTGAGGCTCATCGCCTTCCGACTGAGACTCTTCACCTTCCGACTGAGGCTCTTCACCTTCCGACTGAGACTCTTCACCTTCCGACTGAGGCTCTTCACCTTCCGACTGAGGCTCATCGCCTTCCGACTGAGACTCTTCACCTTCCGACTGAGGCTCTTCACCTTCCGACTGCAGCTCTTCACCTTCTGACTGAGGCTCTTCACCTTCCGACTGAGGATCTTCACCTTCCGACTGAGGCTCTTCACCTTCCGACTGAGACTCTTCACCTTCCGACTGAGGCTCTTCACCTTCCGACTGAGACTCTTCACCTTCCGACTGAGGCTCTTCACCTTCCGACTGAGACTCTTCACCTTCCGACTGAGGCTCTTCACCTTCCGACTGAGACTCTTCACCTTCCGACTGAGGCTCTTCACCTTCCGACTGAGGCTCTTCACCTTCCGACTGAGGCTCTTCACCATCAGACTGAGGCTCTTCACCTTCCGACTGAGGATCTTCACCTTCCGACTGAGGCTCTTCACCTTCCGACTGAGGCTCTTCACCTTCCGACTGAGGCTCTTCACCATCAGACTGAGGCTCTTCACCTTCCGACTGAGGATCTTCACCTTCCGACTGAGGCTCTTCACCTTCCGACTGAGACTCTTCACCTTCCGACTGAGGCTCTTCACCTTCCGACTGAGACTGTTCACCTTCCGACTGAGGCTCTTCACCTTCCGACTGAGGCTCTTCACCTTCCGACTGAGGCTCTTCACCTTCCGACTGAGACTCTTCACCTTCCGACTGAGACTCTTCACCTTCCGACTGAGGCTCTTCACCTTCCGACTGAGGCTCTTCACCTTCCGACTGAGACTCTTCACCTTCCGACTGAGACTCTTCACCTTCCGACTGAGACTCTTCACCTTCCGACTGAGACTCTTCACCTTCCGACTGAGACTCTTCACCTTCCGACTGAGGCTCTTCACCTTCCGACTGAGGCTCTTCACCTTCCGACTGAGACTCTTCACCTTCCGACTGAGGCTCTTCACCTTCCGACTGAGACTCTTCACCTTCCGACTGAGACTCTTCACCCTCCGACTGAGACTCTTCACCCTCCGACTGCAGTTCTTTGAGCTGAGACGAGCAGCCAGGCCCTTCATTTCCGACTGCAGCGCCGATATTTTTCGTCACTGGTTTTTATACAGTTTTCCATGTTTTTTTCCCAGTAAATCAATCTTTCGGAAATGGTGAAATGTTCCTTTAATGTTCAACCTGAGCTGTTTGAGCTGTCAAACGTTCACACTCACACATCCTGTGCGGCCCAAACCCCCAAACACTATTTGAGCAGTTCACCAATAATGTTACAAGAAATCATCCATACAACCACCCGCAGATGATCAGTCTAGCATTGATTGTTTGTCCTCGTAAGCGAAAAGACTGGCCAGGCCCCTCCTTCCAACTGCAGCCTGATTCTCGTGGGCGAGATGACTGGTCAAGCCACCTTCTTCCGACTGCAGTGCCGATATTCTTTAGCCGTTGTGTTTTATACAGCTTTCCTTGTCTTTTGCAGTAAATCAATCCTTCAGAGATAGTGAAATGTTCCTTTAATGTTCGACCTGAGCTGTTTGAGCTGTCAAACGTTCACACTCACACCTCCTGTGCGGCCCACCCATTAGTTGCCTTTATCTAAGCCCAAAATTGTTCATTCACTCATAAAGTTTACAAAAAATGGCAGCAAACCACTTGGTTACAGTTCGTGTGTTACGCCGTGTTCGGTATTTCAAAACTTCAAAGGTTTGACTCCTCCCTCTTAGCCACCAAAAATCATTAGAGACGGGACGTCTAACAATCTAAGGGGGTTTGTTTATCTCCGTTGTCTGTGACGACCCCCTAGAGTCACAACCATGCTTGCTGCCTTTGAGTAAAGCACATCAAAGCACAACCCATGTCCGCTTATCAGTGAAAGACCGGCTGTTACAACTTTATTTCACTTTGAAAAAAATCTTTTGGCTTGGCAAAGCATTTCACTATAGACCAAAATTTAAAATTAATGGTCCGTGGACACCTACACACTGTAGCTTGAGATTTGAGATTAAAAAGAAAGAATTTGTATTTATATAACTCCTCTTACGACCGCGGGATGTCCGAAAGGGTTGCGCAGCCAATTAAGCACCTTTAAAGTGTAGTCACCGTTACGATGGTGGGAGACATGTCAATTTGCACACAGCAAGATCCCGCAATGACCAGATACTAAGTTTTATTTTGGCGACGGTGGTGGTGGTGGTTAAGGGATAAATATTGGCAGCTACATTATGAGAACTCCTGTGCTTTTCTCTTTAAAAAGTGCCGTGGAGCCTTTGACAACCACCTGAGAAGGCGGACGGGGCCCTTGTTTAGCAGCTAATCCAAAAGACGGCTCCTCCGACAGGGCGGCACTCCCTCAGCACTGCACTGAAGTGTCAACCTAGACTTTTTGTGCTCAAATTCCTGAAGTGGGGCTTGAACCCACGACTTTCTGCCTCAGAGGAAAGAGTGGTACCATTGCGCAAAGGCTGATATCTTTATAGGGCCTTCACAGAGGTATTGATTCATGAGAACGTTCAAAGAGGAATATCTAGGATAACACAAGGACTTAAAGCTACAACTGAAGGAGAAAGAGGCCTCGATTTCAAAGTGGGTACAGATATGCGAACCCGGGGAGTCTGGGAAGCGGAGGCTCGGCCTACCTTAACGACTGGGCCTCAGTACCATCAATTTGCTCGCTGACCTCCCCGAACCCGGCCAGATCCACCAGCTGGCAGTCGGGCTGCAGCCGGGGTCTCAGGGTAACTAGTAAGGGGGCTCTGGACGCAATCGGATGGAGAGAGAGACGGGGTGGTGGTGGTGTGGGCTGGGGGGATCCCAGGCTAAGGGAGGCCCACCACATCCTTGTGAGGCCCGGAGGAACAGGAGGAAACATACATTACTCAGGATATACGGCACAGAAACAGGCCATTCGGCCCAACCAGTCCATGCTGGCATTTATGCTCCACTCGAGCCGCCTCCAGTCTTTCCTCATCTAAATCTATCAGCGTAACCCTCTATTCCCTTCTCCCTCATATGCTTACCTAGCCGTCCCTTAAGTGCATCCATATTATTCGCTTCAACCAGTCCCTGTGGTAGCGAGTTAACCTACAATTAAATTTACTTAGGTACCTGCCTGGGCCTCTCCTGGCCCACGATCCACCTCCGGGCAGGCCTGGCCCGTTGGGGAAGCCAGCACCTTTTCCCCCTCTCAGGCCTCCAACTTAACTTGCAGATCGGCTCCTGATGTTGTCTTGGGGCCCTGATCTGCATAGTTAAAGTGGACCCTCTGCTGCCTTCCTGTGGTTGAACAACCGGGTCCTGACCTTGGATTGGAGATCCTGGTTGGCCCTGTAAGGAGCAGGGCCTCTTCAATGCCTCTTACAAGGCCGCTTGTAATGCCCGCTTGATTGGCTCCCCATCCACCACCTTAAACATTCACTCCCTCCACCACCGGCGCTCCGTGGCTGCAGTGTGTACCATCTACAAGATGCACTGCAGCAACTCGCCAAGGCTTCTTCGGCAGCACCTCCCAAACCCGCGACCTCTTCCACCTAGAAGGACAAGGGCAGCAAGAGCATGGGAACACCACCACCTCCAAGTTCCCCTCCAAGTCACACACCATCCTGACTTGGAAATATATCAGCCGTTCCTTCATCGTCGCTGGGTCAAAATCCTGGAACTCCCTCCCTAACAGCACTGTGGGAGCACCTTCACCACACAGACTGCAACGGTTCAAGGCGGCGGCTCACCACCACCTTCTCGAGGGCAATTAGGGATGGGCAATAAATGCTGGCCTTGCCAGCGACGACCACATCCCATAACCGAACAAATTAAAAAAAAGATATTTTAGGGGGGATGTCAAGAACTCCCAACACTGGGACTCCCCATGTCCCTCTGCCCATAAGGGACGCTGCCAAAAATTTGAACGGCGATACGTCAGGTGAGATGAACTACACTGGCCTCCAGAAGGAAGCAAGTGGGCCCCACCGGGGGTAGGGGGGTCTAGGTCTGTGTAGCGGACTGAACTTCTTAGATGCACAATTTGAAAACTATATAGAATTGCCCCCCCCCCGCGCCCCCATTATACAGCGGGGACTGCATGGGGTCTCAGGGTGGGTTCTAGGCAGCGCTCCCAGTCCCCTACCCCCGATAGCGGGATATGTTGAAGTTTCTGGCAGCATTTTGCATGCCGGGACCCGAGATTCATCAATAGTGGTGCTGGCACCCACTGGCGCCATGCTATTAGGGTGCCTGACATGAGCGGCCTGCGGGTGGCGCTGTCCATGGAGAGTATAAATACTCGGGCACGGGCCCAGCTTGCGCAGGACATTCTTAACAGGAACTAGTGAAGGACACAACTAGACCTCCATGTTGTAAAACAGTTGATTAAAGCTTTGTTTAACGCTTAGACCAAGTGCCTAGTAGTTTTCTTACATCAGTGCCCTCTCACTGACCGCACAAACCCTGGCAGGGCCAGGGGGGCAATCCCCGTGTACATTTTCGTGTCTCTGCGCCACAGTGATCCCAGTAATAGGTGCTGTAAATATGGCACTGTTCTAATGATTGCTGTGTCTCCAGTTAAAGAATGAACTAATCTCTTGAGAATAGTATTAATATCCTCCGTACTCATAGTCATAGAATCATAGAGTCATAGAGTTATACAGCACAGAAAGAGGCCCTTCGCCCATCGTGTCCGTGCCGGCCATCAAGCCCTGTCTATTCTAGTCCCATTTTCCAGCATTTGGTCCATTGCCTTGTATGCTATGGCGTTTCAAGTGCTCATCTAAATGCTTCTTGAATGTTGTGAGAGTTCCTGCCTCTACCACCCTTTCAGGCAGTGAGTTCCAGATTCCAACCACCCTCAGGGTGAAAATGTTTTTCCTCAAATCCCCTCTAAACTTCCTGCCCCTTACCTTGAAACTATGCCCCCTGATTATTGACCCCTCTACTAAAGGGAAAAGTTCCTTTCTATCTACCCTATCTATACCCCTCATCATTTTGTACACCTCAATCAGGTCCCCCCTCAGCCTTCTCTGCTCGAAGGAAAACAACCCCAGCCTGTCCAGTCTCTCTTCATAGCTGAAGCGCTCCAGCCCAGGTAACATCCTGGTGAATCTCCTCTGCACCCTCTCCAATGCAATCACATCCTTCCTATAGTGTGGCGACCAGAACTGCACACAGTATTCCAGCTGTGACCTAACTAGTGTTTTGTACAGCTCCATCATAACCACCCTATTCTTATAGTCTATGCCTCGGCTAATGAAGGCAAGTGTCCCATATGTCTTTTTAACCACCTTATCTACCTGTCCTGCTGCCTTCAGGGATCTATGTACATGCACACCAAGGTCCCTCTGATCCTCTGTCCTTCCTAGGGTCCTACCATTCATTGTGTATTCCCTTGCCTTGTTAGTCCTCCCAAAATGCATTACCTCACACTTTTCAGGGTTAAATTCCATTTGCCACTGTTCTGCCCATCTAACCATCCCATCTATATCGTCCTGTAGCCTGAGGCTTCCCTCCTCACTATTTACCACTCCACCAATTTTCGTGTCATCTGCGAACTTACTGATCATACCTCCTACATTCATATCTAAATCATTAATGTACACTACAAACAGCAAGGGACCCGGCACCGATCCCTGCGGTACACCACTGGACACAGGCTTCCAGTCACAAAAACAACCTTCGACCATCACCCTCTGCCTCCTGCCACTAAGCCAATTTTGGATTCAATGCGCCAAATTGCCCTGGATCCCATGGGCTCTTACCTTCTTGACCAGTCTCCCATGCGGGACTTTGTCAAAAGCCTTACTGAAGTCCATGTAGACTACATCAACTGCACTACCCTCATCCACACACCTAGTCACCCCCTCGAAAAATTCAATCAAATTGGTCAGACATGATCTCCCCCTGACAAAGCCATGCTGACTATCCCTGATTAATCCCTGCCTCTCCAAGTGGAGACTAATTCTGTCCCTCAGAATTTTTTCCAATAATTTCCCTACCACTGATGTTAGGCTCACTGGCCTGTAATTCCCTGGTTTATCCCTACTAGCCTTCTTGAACAATGGTACTATGTTAGCTGTTCTCCAGTCCTCTGGCATCTCCCCTGTGGCCAGAGAGGTTCTGAAAATTTGTGTCAGAGCCCCTGCAATCTCCTCCCTTGCCTCACACAGCAGCCTGGGATACAGCCCATCAGGGCCTTGGGATTTATCCACTTTTAAGCCCGCTAAAACCGCTAGTACCTCCTCCCTCTCAATACTAATTTGTTCAAGTATATCACAATCCTCCTGCCTGATTTCTATGCCTACATCACCCTTCTCCATAGTGAACACAGATGCAAAATATTCATTTAAAACCTCACCCACATCTTCCGGCTCTACACACAGATTGCCACTTTGGTCCCTAATGGGCCCTACTCTTTCCCTGGTTATACTCTTGCTGTAGTGGACATAGTGTATTTAGACTTCCAAAAGGCATTTGACAAGGTGCCACACAAAAGATTATTGCTTAAGATAAAAAATCACGGAATTGGGGGTAATATTCTGGCATGGATAGAGGATTGGCTATCTAACAGAAGGCAGAGAGTTGGGATAAATGGTTCATTCTCAGACTGGCAATCAGTAACTAGTGGTGTTCCGCAGGGGTCAGTGCTGGGTCCCCAACTCTTTACAATCTATATTAACGATTTGGAGGAGGGGACCGAGTGTAACATATCAAAGTTTGCAGATGATACTAAGATGGGAGGGAAAGTAGTGAGTGAGGAGGACATAAAAAACCTGCAAGGGGACATAGACAGGCTAAGTAAGTGGGCAGAGATTTGGCAGATGGAATACAATACTGGAAAGTGTGAGGTTATGCACTTTGGCAGGAAAAATCGTAGAGCAAGTTATTATCTTAATGGCAAGAAACTGGAAAGTACTGAAGTACAAAGGGATCTGGGGGTCCTGGTGCACGAAACTCAAAAGGTTAGTATGCAGGTGCAGCAAGTGATTAAGAAGGCCAATGGAATGTTGGCTTTCATTGCTAGGGGGATAGAATATAAAAATAGGGAGGTATTACTTCAGTTGTACAAGGTATTGGTGAGACCGCACCTGGAATACTGCATACAGTTTTGGTGTCCATACTTAAGAAAAGACATACTTGCTCTCGAGTCAGTACAAAGAAGGTTCACTCGGTTAATCCCGGGGATGAGGGGATGGACATATGAAGAGAGGTTGAGTAGATTGGGACTCTACTCATTGGAGTTCAGAAGAATGAGAGGTGATCTTATTGAAACATATATAAGATTGTGAAGGGGTTGGATCGGGTGGATGCGGGGAGGATGTTCCCGATGATGGGTGAAACTAGAACTAGGGGGCATAGTCTTAGAATAAGGGGCTGCTCTTTCAAAACTGAGATGAGGAGGTACTACTTCACTCAGAGGGTGGTAGGTCCATGGAATATGCTGCCCCAAAAAGCTGTAGAAACTACATCATTACATAAATTTAAAACAGAAATAGACAGTTTCCTAGAAGTAAAGGGAATTAAGGGTTACGGGGAGCGGGCAGGAATTTGGACATGAGTCTAGGTTCGGATCGGACATGACCCTGTGGGTAGCGGAGCGGGCCCAGGGGCTGTGTAGCCTGATCCTGCTCCTATTTCGTGTGTCTAATTCTGTTAGATTCAGGAGATGGTTCTGTGATAGTAGATTGGCGGTTAGGATCAGATCAGCCATGATCTTATTGAATGGCGGAGCAGGCTCGAGGGGCCGATTGGCCTACTCCTGCTCCTATTTCTTATGTTCTTATGTTATGTTCTTAATATACTTATAAAACACCTTGGGATTTTCCTTTATTTTGCCCGCCAGTATTTTTTCATGCCCCCTCTTCGCTCTCCTAATTTATTTTTTAAGTACCTCCCTACACTTTCTATACTCCTCTAGGGCTTCCACTGCTTTTAGTCCTTTGTATCTGCCAAAAGCCTCCCTTTTTTTCCGAATCCATTCTTGTATATCCCTTGACATCCAGGGTTCCCTGGGCTTGTTGGTCCCATCCTTGGCCTTTACGGGAACGTGTTGGTGTTGTACTCAGAATCACAGAATCACAGAAACCTCACAGTGCAGATAGAGGCCATTTCGGCCCATCGAGCCTGCACCGACACATATCCCACCCCCGATCCCCGTAACCCCTACACCAACACATATCCCACCCTATCCCCGTAACCCCACGTATTTAATCCCCCTAACACTAAGGGTCAATTTTATCATAGCCAATCAACCTAACCTGCACATCTTTGGACTGTGGGAGGAAACCGGAGCACCCGGAGGAAACCCACGCAAACACGGGGAGAATGTGCAAACTCCACACAGACAGTCACCCGAGGCCGGATTCGAACCCGGGTCCCTGGAGCTGTGAGGCAACAGTGCTAACCACTATGCCACCGTGCTGCCTGTCTCTCTATTTCCTTTCTGAAAGACTCCCACTGCTCTGATGTGGATTTTCCTACAAGTAGCTGATCCCAGTCCACTTTGGCCAGATCCTGCCTTATCATTAAAATCGGCCTTCCCCCAATTTAGAACCTTTATTTCCGGTCCATCTTTGTCCTTTTCCACGACTACCTTAAATCTCACCGAATTATGGTCACTGTCACCAAAATGCCCTCCTACTGACACTTCTACCACTTGCCCGGCTACATTCCCTAGAATTAGGTCCAGTACCGCCCCCTCTCTTGTAGGACTTTCTACATGCTGGCTCAAAAAGCTCTCCTGGATGCACTTTAAGAATTCCGCATCCGCTAAGCCTTTCACACTCTGACTATCCCAGTTAATATTGGGGAAGTTGAAATCCCCTACTATTATTACCCTATTATTTCTACACTTCTCTGAGATTTGCCTACATATCTGTTCCTCTATCTCCCTTTGACTGTTTGGGGGCCTATAGTACACTCCCAGCAAAGTGCTTGCCCCCTTTTTGTTTTTAAGTTCTACCCATATGGCCTCATTAGAGGAACCTGCTAAGATATCATCCCTCCTTACAGCAGTAATTGACTCCTTGATTAATATTGCGACACCCTCTCCTCTTTTACACCCCCCTCTGTCTCGCCTGAAGATTCTATACCCCGGAATATTGAGCTGCCAGTCCTGCCCCTCCCTCAACCATGTCTCTGTGATAACAACAATATCATACTCCCATGTGTTCATCAACACCTTCAATTCATCTGCCTTACTCGCAAGACTCCTTGCATTAAAATAAATGCCATCCAGCCTTGCCATACTCCCTTGTGCCATTACATATTTGCTCTGCCTTCCAGGCTGACTTGTTTTTTCCTCAATATTTTGCTGTGCATCACCACCTACTAAAGCTCCACTCCATATCCCATCCCCCTGCCAAGTTAGTTACTGGCCTCATGTGCTGGGAACTCATTCCAATTAACGGAATAATGACTATTTGGCGAGGTGAAAAAGCATTGTGGGGCAGATTACAAAAAACTATTTTGCATATCTTACACACCACCGCGCAATAAAATCTAGAGATGGCGAAGGCATGTTATCTAGCTTTATCTTTTGTTAATTATATTTGCAAATAACCTCAGTCACAGCGACAGAGAAATGAAAATAATTCTACAACTGATGAGAAAAAAGACTGGCATTTCTACAGCGCCTTTCGCAACCACCGGACGTCCCAAAGCGCTTTACAGCCAATGAAGTACTTTTTGAAGTGGAGACACTGTTGTAGTGTAGGAAACTTGGCAGCCAATTTGTGCACAGCAAGCTCCCACAAACAGCAATGTGATGATGACCAGATAATCTGTTTTAGTGATGTTGATTGAGGGATAAATATTGGCCCCAGGTCACAACTCCCCTGCTCTTCTTCAAAATAGTACCAGGGGATCTTTTTCATTCACCTGACAGGACCTCGGTTTAACATCTCATTTGAAAGACGGCACCTCCGACAGTGCAGCACTCCCTCAGTACTGAACTGGGAGCATCGGATTTTTGTGCTCAAGGTCTCTAGAGCGAGACTTGAACCCACAACCTTCTGATTCAGAGGCGAGGGGGCTGCCCACTGAGCCACAGCTGACACTGAGCGTGTGGTATGTCTGTAACGGTATTACTCCCTGTTAATAGTTTCTGTTATTAATCAAAGTACATTCTCAAAAGTGGTGGGAGATGTATATTCAGATAAACCACTGATTCACTGTAATGATTAGCAGTGCATAAGCTTCTCTTTTTAAGATTTGCAATCTTTGCTACAGTAATTGCCAGCGTCAGTATATGAGGGGGTATCTTCGGGCGTGAAGACCTATAGCAGAGTTTAGAACTTCTGCAGCATTAAGCTAATAAAAAGTGTTGCAAGATTCAGCCTTTCCTAGAATGTAAAATAACCATTGGGAAACCTCTGCAAGCCCAAAACGTCCCATTAAAAACGTTGCATTTGTTTAATACATCACTCAAACCAGCTCCAGCCACAGAGCGATTACAATGCATGTGTTGCAGTCTTCATAAACAACGGTGTGGTTCACCAGTTTTGAATTATTCATGCCAGCTATCCTTGAAACAGTACGATAGCAAAATACTGCAGATGCTGGAAATCCGAAATAACAACAGAAAATGCTGGAAAAACTCAGCAGGCCAGGCAACATCCGTGGAGAGAAAATAGAGTCAACGTTTCGGGTGAAAACCCTTTGTCAAGACTAAAGAAGCACAGGAAATGAAATAGATTGAAAGGCCAGGCTGGGAGAGAACAAAAGAGAAGTGAAGAGACATTATGAGGTATTCAAAATGAGGCGAGATGGTGATAGGACTAGTGGAGACAAAAGACGGCTCTAGATTAGGTGTGAAATGTTCTGGCAGAATGGAAGACAGCTGCCATGTGGAAGAGAGAAAAAAAAGTAAGAGGGGGGTGGGGGAAAGGGCCAAAACAAAGGTGTGGATAAAAAATATAAGTAAAAATGTAATAGGGGCCGAGGTTATGATCTGAAATTGTTGAACTCGATATTGAGTCCGGAAGGCTGTAAAGTGCCTAATCGGAAGATGAGGTGCTGTTCCTCGAGTTTACGGTGAGCTTCCGTGGAACAATGCAAGAGGCCAAGGACGGTGAGGTCCGAGTGGGAGTGGGGCGGTGAATTAAAGTGACAGGCGACCGGATTGAGCAGACAAACCATTGGCTAAAATGGTGTGTTACTATTGCCCAGAACCTGCTGCATCGATGCGGTTACTTAAAATGCGAGCTTGCCTATCACAGTCATGCTCTTCTTCGTCCTTTGAGGAAATGTTCAGCGCCCACAGGAAATTAAGGGCAGACCGTATGAATTTATGTTCCCAGCGTGCAACTTCCTGCATCAGGAGTGGGTGTGGGTAACTCGGGCGCCGAGCTTCCGCTGACCAGGAGATAGACTTTGTGATATCGGAGTCTTGCATCCTTCGTGAGTGGGCAAACATTTCGCAGGTGGAGTATAATGTGGGAAAGTGCGAGGTTATCCACTTCGGCAGGAAAAATAAAAAAGCAAACTATTATTTAAATGGAGAGAGATTACAAAATGCTACAGTTCAGAGGGACCTGGGGGTCCTTGTGCATTAAACACAAAATGTTAGCATGCAGCTACAGCAAGTAATCAAAAAGGCAAATGGAATGTTGGCCTTTATTGCAAAGGGGTTGGAGTATAAAAGCAGGGAAGTCCTGCTACAACTGTACAGGGCGTTGGTGAGACCACACCTGGAGTACTGCGTACAGTTTTGGTCTCCTTATTTAAGGAAGGATATACTTGCATTGGAGGCAGTTCAGAGACGATTCACTAGGTTAATTCCAGAGATGAGGGGGTTGACTTATGAGGAAAGGTTGAACAGGTTGGGCCTATACTCATTGGAATTTAGAAGAATGAGAGGTGATCTTATTGAAACATATAAGATTCTGAGGGGGCTCGACAAGGTAGATGCAGAGAGGATGTTTCCCCTCGTGGGGAAATCTAGAACTCGGGGGAATAGTTTCAGAATAAAGGGTCGCCATTTTAGAACTGAGATGAGGAGGAATTTCTTCTCTCAGAGGGTCGTAAATCTGTGGAATTCTCTGCCCCAGAGAGCCGTGGAGGCTGGGTCATTAAATACATTTAAGGTGGAGATAGACAGATTTTTGCAAGATAAGGGAGTGAAGGGTTATGGGGAGCGGGCGGGGAAGTGGCTTTGAGCCCAAGATCAGCCATGATCTTATTGAATGGCGGAGCAGGCTCGAGGGGCCGAGTGGCCGACTCCTGCTCCTAATTCTTATGTTCTTGTGTTCGCTGTTCCTTAACTCTATCCACAGTGTTTCCACCTCCCCATCACCCTAGCTGAAAACCCATCTTTCTGTTGCTGAAACTGTGTTTTTGATCAATATTGCTCCTCCCCCGGCCTCTCCCACTCTCCCTGTCCATTTAAATGGTGTATTCTTGCCCAGTGAGAGCGTAAATTGAGGAAATAAAGAGAAACTGTTTCCAGTGGCGGAGGGGTCGATAACCCGAGGACACAGATTTAAGGTGATTGGCAAAAGAACCAAAAGCGACATAAGAAAAAATTGCAGCGAGTGGTTAGGATTTGGAATGCGCTGCCTGATCGGGCGGTGGAGACAGATTCAATAGAAGCCTTCAAAAGGGAATTGGATAAATACTTGAAGGAGAAAAAATTGCAGGGATCTGGGGAAAGAGCGGGGGGAGTGGGACTGACTGGATTGCTCTTCGAAAGAGCCGGCGCAGACTGGATGGGCCGAATGGCCTCCTTCTGTACTGTACTATTCTATGAAATCTACCCGAAAGATATTTTCACTATCTCACGGGGGAGAAATGGTGTGTTCTGGAAATCCCTGGGTACCTGATGCAGCGACATACACATGCCGGAGTCGGGGAAGTCGGAGGGGGCCTGATTCAGAAATTCTGGGGGTCACAAGTTGAATAATCCTGGTGATCCCGGGAGCAAAAAAGGCCTCTGTTATGCCAAGGGGAAGCTGTAAATTTTGGGAAGGTGAGGCAAGGAAGCATCTGTCTATAAAGGGATGGAAATGCGCCACTTAGGAACATAGAAACATAGAAGATAGGAGCAGGAGAAGGCCATTCGGCCCCTCGAGCCTGCTCCGCCATTCAATGAGATCATGGCTGATCATCCAAATTCAGTACCCTGTGAGGAGGATGCCGAGAAACTCCAGGATGATTTGGATAGGTTGGGTGATTGGGCAGATGCATGGCAGATGCAATATAATGTGGATAAATGCGAGGTTATCCACTTTGGTGTCAAAAACAGGAAGGCAGATTATTATCTGAATGGCAATAGAGTGGGAGAAAGGGAAGTGCAACGAGACCTGGGTGTCCTTGTGCACCAGTCGCTGAAGGTAAGCATGCAGGTGCAGCTGGCGGTTAAAGGCAAATAGTATGTTGGCCTTCATAGCGAGAGGGTTCGAGTACAGGAACAAGGATGTCTTGCTGCAGTTGTACAGGGCCTTGGTGAGACCACACCTTGAGTATTGTGTGCAGTTTTGGTCACCTTATCTGAGGAAGGATGTTCTTGCCATGGAAGGAGTGCAGCAAAGATTCACCAGACTGATACCTGGGATGGCAGGAATGACGTATGAGGAGAGATTGGGTCGATTGGGCTTATACTTGCTGGAGTTTAGAAGAATGAGAGGGGATCTCATTGAAACTTATAAAATTCTGACAGGACTGGACAGACTAGATGCAGGAAGGATGTTCCCGATGGTGGGGGAGTCCAGAACCAGGGGTCACAGTCTAAGGATAAGGGGTAAGCCATTTAGGACTGAGATGAGGAGGAATTTCTTCACCCAGAGAGTGGTGAACCTGTGGAATTCTCTACCACAGAAGGCAGTGGAGGCCAATTCATTAAATATATTCAAGAAGGAGTTGGATATATTTCTTAAGGCTAAAGGGATCAAGGGGTATGGGGAGAAAGCAGGGACCGGGGACTGAATTTGGATGATCAGCCATGATCTCATTGAATGGCGGAGCAGGCTCGAGGGGCTGAATGGCCTACTCCTGCTCCTATCTTCTATGTTTCTATGTTTCTACATGGCAACAATGCTGTCAAGCTTTATTCGACACTTCAGTTATGCAGGCCATTAGCACAGTGGGATGCTGAGAGATTGTTTCCTCCTGGCTGGGGAGTCTAGAACTTAGGGGCATAGTCTCAGGATAAGGGGTCGGCCATTTAGGACTGAGATGAGGAGGAATTTCTTCACTCAGAGGGTTGTGAATCTTTGGAATTCTCTGCCCCAGAGGGCTGTGGATGCTGAGTCGTTGAGTATATTCAAGGCTGAGATCGATAGATTTTTGGACTCTAGGGGAATCGAGGGATATGGAGATCGGGCGGGAAAGTGGAGTTGAGGTCGAAGATCAGCCATGAGGCTCGAGGGGCCGAATGGCCGACTCCTGCTCCTGATTCTTATGTTTTTAGGATGCATAAGGCAAGAGTCGCGGAAGTGTGACAAAAAAGTAACAACAGCAAGTAACTGCGGATATAAGATTTTTAATATATTGTGCTGCTAGAGGCTCTGAAAAATACAATTTGAAAAATGCATCTGATCAGCAAGACGTTCCTACATTTGTTAAAACTGCCCCACTTCAAATCCAAGGTGAACTTTGAAGCCTTTTCCCAAAGGCTGTTTTATAACTAACTCAATGTTTGATTTTTTTTCTAATTGTGCCATTTAAAAAAGTGCCCGTTTAGCCTGTTAACATCAGAAGAAATGTTAAAAAGTAGAACTGCGATTAGCCTTTCAGCATTTGACAAGCTAATTATAAAAGGTTCGGCAATGCAGTTGTTCTGTGATTTGACTAGTAATCCAGAGGCTCGACGATTAACTCCGAGACAATGACTTCCAGTCCCTCCGTGGCAGTTCAAGAATTTGAATTTGTTCTTTTGTAAAATCTGGAGACAAAGAGACGGTCTCAGGAAAAGTGTCCGTGAAGCTGCCGGATTGTCGGAACAAACTAACGTCCTTTAGGGAAAGAAACCTGCCGTCCTTACCCGGTCTGGGCCTGTACAGGAACAGGAGGAGGCCATTCAGCCCCTCGAGCCTGTTACACAGGAACAGGAGGAGGCCATTCAGCCCCTCGAGCCTGGTACACAGGAACAGGAGGAGGCCATTCAGCCCCTCGAGCCTGTTACACAGGAACAGGAGGAGGCCATTCAGCACCTCGAGCCTGTTACACAGGAACAGGAGGAGGCCATTCAGTCCCTCGAGCCTGGTACATAGGAACAGGAGGAGGCCATTCAGTCCCTCGAGCCTGGTACATAGGAACAGGAGGAGGCCATTCAGTCCCTCGAGCCTGGTACATAGGAACAGGAGGAGGCCATTCAGCCCCTCGAGCCTGGTACATAGGAACAGGAGGAGGCCATTCAGCCCCTCGAGCCTGGTACATAGGAACAGGAGGAGGCCATTCAGCCCCTCGAGCCTGGTACATAGGAACAGGAGGAGGCCATTCAGTCCCTCGAGCCTGTTACACAGGAACAGGAGGAGGCCATTCAGCCCCCTCGAGCCTGGTACACACGAACAGGAGGAGGCCATTCAGTCCCCTCGAGCCTGGTACACAGGAACAGGAGGAGGCCATTCAGCCCCTCGAGCCTGTTACACAGGAACAGGAGGAGGCCATTCAGCCCCTCGAGCCTGGTACACAGGAACAGGAGGAGGCCATTCAGTCCCTCGAGCCTGGTACACAGGAACAGGAGGAGGCCATTCAGCCCCTCGAGCCTGGTACACAGGAACAGGAGGAGGCCATTCAGCCCCTCGAGCCTGGTACACAGCAACAGGAAGGAGGCCATTCAGCCCCTCGAGCCTGTTACACAGGAACAGGAAGAGGCCATTCAGCCCCTCAAGCCTGGTACACAGGAACAGGACAAGGCCATTCAGCCCCTCGAGCCTGTACAGGAACAGGGTAGGCCATTCAGCCCGTCAAGCCTGGTACACAGGAACAGGAGGAGGCCATTCAGACTCTCGAGCCTGTACAGGAACAGGAGGAGGCCATTCAGCCCCTCGAGCCTGTACAGGAACTGGAGGAGGCCATTCAGGCCCTCGAGCCTGAACAGGAACAGGAGGAGGCCATTCAGCCCCTCGAGCCTAGCACACAGGAACAGGAGGAGGCCATTCAGCCTCTCGAGCCTGTACAGGATCAGGAGGAGGCCATTCAGCCCCTCGAGCCTGTACAGGAACAGGAGGAGGCCATTCAGCCACTTGAGCCTGTTACACAGGAACAGTAGGAGGCCATTCAGCCCCTCGAGCCTGTACAGGAACAGGAGGAGGCCATTCAGCCTCTCGAGCCTGTAGAGGAACAGGAGGAGGCCATTCAGCCCCTCGAGCCTGTACAGGAACAGGAGGAAGCCATTCAGCCCCTCGAGCCTATACAGGAACAGGATGTGGTAAACCACTGTTTGTATTCCACTGTGTACATGCCTGGACATGCCTCGGCTGACTCCTCCCACAAGTCCTAGTATAAAGGTGACTGCTCCCCAGCCCCCTTTGTATTCTGGACCGGTCGACCACTCGAGGCAGAGCTTCATTCTTTTGTTAATAAAAGCCTTTAGTTACTCTCTTAACTCTCAGTCTTTTATGAGTAATTGATAGCGCATCAATTTTATTAACAAATTTTTATAATGCAGAAGATCCTCACACCAGCATGCCTGGGCTTAGATCATCGGGAGGCGGACTCATCCACCAAGTTTACTCACTGGCTTAAGTGTTTCGAAAAATTCCTGACCGCCTCCGCAGCAATCAAATCGGATGAGGACAAACTGGATGTCCTGACCTCCAAAGTGAACCACCGAGTGTACTCGGTCATCCAAGACGCGACCTCGTACGCAGACGCTATCAAGCTCCTCAAGGACCAGTACACGCGCCCAGTGAACGAAGTGTATGCCAGGCACCTTCTGGGGAGTCGTAAACAACAACCTGGGGAATCGACCGTGGAATACCTTCAGGCACTGTCTGTGCTTGGCCGGGCCTGTGGTTGTAAGGATGTAAAGGCCGCCGTGTACACAGAGGAACTTATCTGGGACGCTTTTGTAGTGGGCCACAGATCCAATTACACCCGACAGCGACTGTTGGAGCAGAGTGACCTCGACCTCAACAAGGCCTCTGAACTCGCACTATCACTGGATGCAGCCTACCGGGGCATGGATGCCTACTCCTCTGCACCGTGGACGCCGCGGGGAATGACAGCCTGGGACACGGTAGGACCGCCTCATAGCACCGTGCCACCCCAGCCACACCCCAGCAATGGCCCAACTACTGCAGCAGTGTCCCAAGGCCAGACAGCAGTGCCCCAAGGCCAGAAATGCTACTTCTGTGGCCAGGCAAAACACCCCAGAGCGCGCTGCCCGGCGAAAAACGCGATCTGCTCGGGCTGCGGGAAGAAGGGACACTACGCTAACGCCTGCAGGGCCAAAGCCACCCCGAACCCCAGCAGCGCCACGTGTGGGCCATGCGGCCCGCCATCTTGGGCCTCCCCGGCCATGTGCGAACCACCGGTACAGCAGCCATTTTGGACGCCTCCAGCCACATGGGGATCATGGACGCCGCCATCTTGGACGACAGCCGGAACGCAGCAGGCCCGCAACACCGCCTCATCTGATACCCGCAGCGACACACCGACCCCTACGCTGGCATCCGTTACACTGGACCAAGCGAGACCGCACCAGCTGGCCAGCTCCACAATGGACATTAAGGTAAATGGCCACGATACAATCTGCCTTTTTGACTCTGGGAGCACGGAGAGCTTCATCCACCCCGACACGGTGCGGCGTTGCTCTCTCCCAGTCCTGCCTGCGCACCAGCGGATTTCTATGGCCTCCGAGTCCCAGTCGGCAGACATCGGCGGCTACTGCGTAGTGACACTCGTAGTAGACGGGACCGTGTACGATCATTTTAAACTTCTGATCCTGCCCGACCTCTGCGCTGCCGTCCTGCTGGGGTTAGATTTTCAGTGCCACCTTAAAAGTGTTACGATGGCGTACGGTGGACCCCTACCCCCACTCACAGTCCGCAGCCAGCAGCTCCCAAATTGCCCGCCGCGCACCAGGTGCAACCTCTCCACACTCAGAGTCACCCCCCCCCCACTGTTTGCTAACCTCACCCCCGACTGTAAGCCCATCGCCACAAAGAGCAGGCGATACAGTGCCGGGGACAGGGTTTTCATTAAAACCGAAGTGGAGCGGCTCCTGAAGGAAGGGATTATTGAGGGCAGCACCAGCCCCTGGTGAGCCCAGGTTGTGGTCGTTAAGACCGGCGAGAAGCAGCGCCTGGTCATCGACTACAGCCAGACAATAAATCGCTACACCCTGCTGGACGCCTACCCACTCCCCCGCATAGCTGATATGGTCAACCAGATCGCGCAGTACCGCGTCTTCTCGACCATTGACCTGAAATCAGCATACCACCAGCTCCCTATCCGCCCTGAGGACCGCCAGTATACTGCCTTTGAGGCAAACGGCCGCCTCTATCACTTCCTTAGGGTTCCCTTTGGCGTCACCAATGGGGTCTCCGTCTTCCAAAGGGAGATGGACCGGATGGTAGATCAAAATGCGTTGCAGGCCACTTTCCCATATCTGGACAATGTGACCATCTGCGGCCGTGACTTGCAGGACCGTGACGCAAACCTCGAAAAATTCCTCCGCACCGCCCAACTCCTGAACCTGACATATAACAAGGAGAAGTGCATATTCCGCACAAACCGCCTCGCCATCCTTGGCTGTGTTGTGGAACACGGAGTCATCGGCCCCGACCCCGACCGGATGCGTCCCCTTATGGAACTCCCACTGCCCCACTGCCTCAAGGCCCTGAAGAGGTGCCTAGGGTTTTTCTCCTATTATGCCCAGTGGGTCCCCTACTATGCGGACAAGGCCCATCCGCTGATCAAGTCCACCTCTTTTCCCTTGACGGCAGAGGCCCGCTTAGCCTTCCACCGTATCAAGGAAGACATTGCCAAAGCCACCATGCACGCAGTGGACGAATCCATCCCCTTCCAGGTGGAAAGCGACACGTCCGACTTTGCCCTGGCCGCTACCCTCAATCAGGCGGGGAGACCCGTGGCCTTCTTTTCACGAACCCTCCAAGGCCCGGAGACCAGACACTCCGCTGTTGAGAAGGAGGCCCAGGCGATTGTGGAGGCTGTGCGTCATTGGAGGCACTACCTGGCCGGAAAACGATTTACCCTGCTCACTGACCAACGTTCAGTTGTTTTCATGTTTAACAACAAGCAGAGGGGCAAAATCAAAAATGACAAGATCTTGAGGTGGAGAATCGAACTTTCCACCTACAATTACGAGATCTTGTACCGGCCCGGGAAGCTCAATGAACCCCCGGATGCGCTATCGCGTGGCACCTGCGCCAGCGCGCAGATCGATAGACTGCGGGCCCTCCACAATGACCTCTGCCACCCGGGTTCACCAGGTTCTTCCACTTCATCAAGGCCCGCAACCTGCCTTACTCTATTGAGGAGGTCAGGACCATGACCAGGAACTGCCAAGCCTGCGCTGAGTGCAAACCGCACTTTTATAGACCAGACAGGGCCCACCTGATAAAAGCCACTCGCCCCTTCGAGCGCCTGAGCGTTGATTTTAAAGGGCCTCTCCCCTCCTCCGACCGCAATGTGTACTTCCTCAATATTATTGATGAGTACTCCCGTTTCCCGTTCGCCATCCCCTGCCCGGACATGACCAGTGCCACGGTCATTAAATGTCTGAACGACCTCTTCACCCTGTTCGGTTTCCCCAGCTATATCCATAGCGACCGGGGCTCATCGTTTATGAGCGACGAACTCCGTCAGTACCTGCTAACGAGGGTTATTGCCACAAGCAGGACCACCAGTTACAACCCCCGGGGGAACGGACAGGTGGAAAGAGAAAATGCGACAGTTTGGAAGGCCGCCCTGCTAGCCTTAAAGTCTAGGGGCCTTCCAACCTCCCGCTGGCAGGATGTGCTCCCAGATGCGCTCCACTCTATTCGGTCACTGCTTGCACTGCCACTAACGCCACCCCTCATGAGAAAATGTTTGTCTTCCCAAGGAAGTCCACATCGGGGACATCGCTACCGCCATGGCTGACGTCCCCAGGGCCGGTCCTACTGAGAAGGCACGTGAGGACCCATAAAACGGACCCCCTGGTCGAGAGGGTCGACCTCCTCCACGCCAACCCCCAGTATGCTTACATTGCATACCCGGACGGGCGGGAGGACACAGTCTCCATAAGAGACCTTGCACCCTCGGGGGCCGCAGTAACCCACTACTCACTACCACCCCCCCCCCACGATCCGACATCCAGCCCCAGCAGACGGCAGGCCTGGGCCCAGCGACCCGCTCGACACCTACGAGGACGACACGCCTGTGCCACAGCCTACGCGGGACTCGACGCCGGAAGCTCCACTACCCCTGCCGTCGCCACGCCGATCACAGCGGCAGACAAGACCTCCGGAGAGACTCCAATACACTAACTTTTAATACACTTCACCCCGCCGGACTCAATTTTAAACAAGGGGTGAATGTGGTAAACCACTGTTTGTATTCCACTGTGTACATGCCTGGACATGCCTCGGCTGACTCCTCCCACAAGTCCTAGTATAAAGGTGACTGCTCCCCAGCCCCCTTTGTATTCTGGACCGGTCGACCACTCGAGGCAGACCTTCATTCTTTTGTTAATAAAAGCCTTTAGTTACTCTCTTAACTCTCAGTCTTTTATGAGTAATTGATAGCGCATCACAGGAGGAGGCCATTCAGCCCTTTGAGCCTGTATAGGAACAGGAGGAGGCAATTCAGCCCCTCGAGCCTGTACAGGAACAGGAGGAGGCCATTCAGCCACTTGAGCCTATTACACAGGAACAGGAGGAGGCCATTCAGCCCCTTGAGCCTGGTACATGGGAACAGGAGGAGGCCATTCAACCCCTCGAACCTGGTACACAGGAACAGGAGGAGGCCATTCAGCCCCTCGAGCCTGGTACACAGGAACAGGAGGAGGCCATTCAGCCCCTCGAGCCTGGTACACAGGAACAGGAGGAGGCCATTCAGCCACTCGAGCCTGTTACAGAGGAACAGGAGGAGTCCATTCAGCCCCTCGAGCCTGGTACACAGGAACAGGAGGAGGCCATTCGGCCCGTCGAGCCTGGTACACAGGAACAGGAGGATGCCATTCAGTCCCTCGAGCCTGGTGCATAGCAACAGGAGGAGGCCATTCAACCCCTCGAGCCTGGTACACAGGAAGAGGAGGAGGCCATTCAGCCCCCAAGCCTGGTACACAGGAACAGGAGGAGGTCATTCAGCCCCTCGAGCCTGGTACACAGGAACAGGAGGAGGCCATTCAGCCCCTCGAGCCTGTTACACAGGAACAGGCTGAGGTCATTCAGCCCCTCAAGCCTGGTACACAGGAACAGGAGGAGGCCATTCAGCCCCTCGAGCCTGTTACACAGGAACAGGAGGAGGCCATTCAGCCCCTCGAGCCTGTTACATTAGGAACAGGAGGAGGCCATTCAGCCCCTCAAGCCTGTTACACAGGAACAGGAGGAGGCCATTCAGCCCCCTCGAGCCTGTTCCGACATTCAATGAGATCCTGGCTGATCTGCGCCTAACTCCATATACCCGCTTTTGCCCCATATCCCTTAATATCTTTGGTGAACAAAAATTTATCAATCTCAGATTTAAACTTAACAATTGGTCTCGCATCAATTGCCGTTTGAGGTAGAGAGTTCCAAACTTCTATCACCCTTTGTGTGGAGAAGGCCGCAATTTTGCCGGCGGGTTTGGAGGCGGGTCAGAGATTAAAGTCATTTTGATTGATGGCGGGTTCCGCACCTGCAATCATCTCGCCTCCACACAACCTTCCCAAGTTTCGGGTCCCCGATTTGCGAATGGACCCGACACCTAGCGGCGGGAAATGGATTAAAGGCAATTAACTGCCTATTAACAGGTTCTTGTGAGAAACATTCGGGCTCTTTTTCGATTTTGCAGCTTCTGGGTCGGGTTTTACGACGTCTGGACAACACGCAAAGTAAGTGTGGCGTGTTGTGAGTCTGGCCTGATGTTTGTGAAAGATGACAGCTGCAGAAGTGGTGTCAAGGATGCAGTGTTGCTCTGGGTGAGTTTCAGAGCAAAGAAAATGTTAGTTACTATATTTTTAATACATATACAGATTTCTTTAGCTTACAAGTTTTTAGGTCCAACTGTATGTGACATGAATCAACTGAGCGGCCCACGGGTGGCGCTGTCCAGAGAGAGTATAAATACTCGGGCACGGGCCCAGCTTGCGCAGGACATTCTTAACAGGTACTAGTGAAGGACACAACTAGACCTCCATGTTGTAAAACAGTTGATTAAAGCTTTGTTTAATGCTTAGACCAAGTGCCTAGTAGTTTTCTTACGTCAGTATGTCCAGTGCCACCTCATTGGGACAACCTCTCTCACAGTGACAGATCGCTTCTGTCATCTCACCTGCAGCTGCCATCTATTGCAGCAACATCGGAGCCAATGAAACAATCAGACCTTGGTCCTCCGAATCCTTCCATGATCAACCCCAACACCAACATCACCAACCTCATCACCAACCTTCTCCGCCATCACCTGATGCTGCACTGGACACAGGGCATCAGCTCCTGACAAAATTACTAGCCGGGAGGCCAGCGATGGCATCACCATGGCCAGACTTTCTTCACTTGATGCTGTAAACCCTGGCTGCCATATGATGCACCAGGTTCACACCAGCCCACACCAGCACCATGAAGCATCCCTTTAATGTCCAAGCCATTCCATGCACACTCATCACTATAGCGGGGGGGTGGGGAGTTATGTCTGAACAATCACTGGAACTCAGTAAGACACTTCTCAATGTGCGCTCAGATCTGCCCAATAAGGGGCACTTTTTGAAAAAGAGATTTCACTGTATGACAACACATTACCAGAAACGTCACATGGACATTGGCTAAACCTCTCAAGTGCCCACCCTTGTGTGTTGTTAGTTGATATGCTTGCAGTAGAATGAGGGTGAGTGTGAGGGGTGGCTAGTGAGATGGGGAAGTGATAAAGTAGATAGAGAGGGTTGGGTGGAGGTGCAAGGTAAGTTGGTGTCCTGGGGAGGTCTTTTCCGCACTTGGAAGGGAAGAGAAATCCCTGCATACTGTGACTCCTTCCATAAGCATATGGAGGGGGTCATTGGAGAGCCTGGGTGCAAGAGTTCACCTTTGTACAGGGATTGTCAGTGTTTTCAGCACCTCAATGCTGTCAAACACTGAAAAATCAACTGTCAAAATAAAATTGTGCATGGTCCCTTGAAGGAAACCGGCAGATGATGCATCATCAAATGATGTCATCAGACCCACTTCCTGTTAATTGGCCAATCAAGGGAAAATCACGTCTGCAGAGCGGAGGCAGCTGGGGGCAGGACCAGGACCTGGAAACCAGCTGACCCGCCCCATCCCGACACTACTGAGTAAATCACGGCCGAAGTGTTTCCCAACTTCACTCCAGAAAGGTCTGGCTCTAATTTTTAGACGATGCCCCCTAGTCCTAGAATCCCCAACCAGCGGAAATAGTTTCTCTCTATCGACCCTATCTGTTCCCCTTAATATCTTGAAAACTTCGATCAGATCACCCCTTAACCTTCTAAATTCCAGGGAATACAACCCTAGTTTGTGTAATCTCTCCTCATAACTTAACCCTTGAAGGTTTAGGATTGAGGTTAGATCTGGTCTAGCCTTGCTTGCTAGCTTTTAAAAATGATTATATCTGTTCCCCTTAATATCTTGAAAACTGCCATGGAGGGAGTGCAACGAATGTTCACCAGACTGGTTTCTGGGATGGGGGGATTGTCCTATTGAGTAGACTAGGCCTGTATTCTCCAGAGTTTAGAAGAATGAGAGGTGATCTCATTGAAACATACAAAATTCTTACAGGGCTTGACAGGGTAGATGCAGGGAGGATGTTTCCCCTGGCTGGGGAGTCTAGAACCAGGGGTCACAGTCTCAGGATAAGGGGTCGGCCATTTAGGATTGAGATGAGGAGAAATTTCTTCACTCAGAGGGTGGTGAATCTTTGGAATTCTCTACCCCAGAGGGCTGTGGAGGCTCAGCCATTGAGTATATTCAAGACTGAGATCGATAGATTTTTGAATATTAAGGGAATCGAGGGATACGGAGATAGTGCAGGAAAGTGGAGTTGAGGTAGAAGATCAGCCATGGTCTTATTGAATGGCGGAGCAGGCTCGAGGGGTCAAATGGCCGACTCCTGCTCCTAATTCTATTTCTTATGTAACTTCAATCAAATCACCTGTAAACTTCTAAATTCTAGGGAATACTGTACAACCCTAGTTTGTGCAACATCGCCTCGTAATTTAACCCTTGGAGCCCAGGTATCGTTCTGGTAAATCTACGCTGCACTCCCTCCAAGGCCAATATATCCTTCCTGAGGAGTGATGCCCGGAACTGAACACAGTTGGGGGGGGGGGATTTTAACCCCCAAAAACGGGCGGGTTTGGGTCGGGTGGGAGGTTAAAGTGTTAAAATTTTGAATCCCGACCCTGAACCACCTCCAACCCGCCCACTTCTGGAATTAACGGAGACGGGACGGTGGCGGGGTGGGGGGGGTGGGGGTGCAAGCAGCCAAGCTACTCCCGGCAGTTAAAATATGATAATAGGAGCTGGAAGCCTCGGATTTAATCTGCTTTGCAGGTTTAACTGCGGCCGGACGGATTTCCCAGGCCTCAGGCAGCGAGGCGAGGGCAGCCCCGGGGGAGCACACCTCGTGGGCCGGGAGGAGCGGGAGGAGAGGGAGTGCTTCATCCCGGAACCCCCCCCCCGCAAGCTCCTCCACTGTAAACCCCTGCCATACAACCTCACCCCCCCCGGCCCACCCCGGGGGTCAGACCCCCCCACCGGGGATCAGACTCCACCCCGGATCGGACCATCCCCCGCCCCCCCGGGATCGGACTCCCCCCCCACCCCCCGGATCGGGGCTCGGACCTTCCTGGTCTCTTCGCCAGCGTTCCCTGCCCGACTGCAAGCCAAGTCTGTCAATCAGGCTGACATCCGGGCGGGGAACCTGCCGGGGACGTTGGACGCACTCTGTGAAGTTAAAACTCCGCAGCAGGCGGGGAGACCTGGACTTCCGGGTTTCTCGCACCCCACCACTCCCAGCGGGTCTAAAAGTTAAAATTCCCCCAGTACCCCAGGTGTGGTCAAACCAGGGCTTTCGATCACTTTAGCATAACTTCTACCTCCTTGTGTTCTAGTCCTCTAGATATATATAAAGCCCGGCTATATGTGATTCCGGTCCCACACAACAACAACAACTTCTATTTATATAGCGCCTTTAACGTAGTAAAACGTCCCAAGGTGTTTCACAGGAGCGATTATCAAACAAAACTTGACACCGAGCCACATAAGGAGAAATTAGGGCAGGTGACCAAAAGCTTGGTCAAAGAGGCAGGTTTTAAAGAGTGTCTTAAAGGAAGAGAGAGAGGTAGTGAGGTGGAGGTGTTTAGGGAGGGAATTCCAGAGCTTGGGGCCGAGGCAACAGAAGGCACGGCCGCCAATGGTGGAGCGATTATAATCAGGGATGCTCAAGAGGGCAGAATTAGAGGAGCACAGATATCTCGGGGGGTTGTGGGGCTGAAGGAGATTACAGAGATAGGGAGGGGCGAGGCCATGGAGGGATTTGAAAATAGGGATGAGAATTTTGAAATCGAGGCGTTGCTAGACCGGGAGCCAATGTAGGTCAGCGAGCACAGGGGGTGATGGGTGAACGGGACTTGGTGCGAGTTAGGACACGGGCAGGGGGTGATGGGCGAACGGGACTGGGTGCGAGTTAGGACACGGGCAGGGGGTGATGGGTGAACGGGACTGGGTGCGAGTTAGAACACGGGCAGGGGGTGATGGGCGAATGGGACTGGGTGCGAGTTAGAACACGGGCAGGGGGTGATGGGCGAACGGGACTGGGTGCGAGTTAGGACACGGGCAGGGGGTGATGGGCGAACGGGACTGGGTGCGAGTTAGGACACGGGCAGGGGGTGATGGGTGAACGGGACTGGGTGCCAGTTAGGACACGGGCGGGGGGTGATGGGTGAACGGGACTGGGTGCGAGTTAGGACACGGGCGGGGGGTGATGGGTGAATGGGACTGGGTGCCAGTTAGGACACGGGCAGGGGGTGATGGGTGAACGGGACTGGGTGCGAGTTAGGACGTGCCAAAGTGGTTGACTCTTAACTACCCTCTGAATTGGCCTAACGAGCTAATCAATAGTATCATACTGCGAGATGGGATGAATTGCCGCCTCACAACAGCATCATTCATGTGCTCTATCTTCTGATTAACTTAATTAACTTTATGCTCATGTGCAGGTGCCCTGCGGGATGCTGGCTTAGTGTGAATGCCATTGCATGCCTGTGCAGTGCCGTCGGAATAGATTTTATATAAATATTCATTCTGAAAGAACATTTTAATTAAAATTGCCGACTACAGTACATGACTACAATAGCATCAGTGGTGCGGCTGACAGTCTCAGGAGACGGTGGAGGGCATAGAGTGACAACAGAGAATCAGAAATACCATTGAATAAAAATACATTAAAATGCACAATCTGGGGTGAAGTACATTAAAGGAACATAATAGCACAGCACTGGGTTTTTTTTTGATCAGAGAATGTCATTCTCTTTGTGTTACCCTGAAAGTGAAAGGGTCCTGTCCCTGTGATGCCGTACCCATGTCAAGGATGCTGTGGGACAGACAGTGGCATTACAACTGGAAAACAGGTAACTTTGAAAACGCGTCGACTGTTCTTGACCAGTTCAGAAATGTATAATTACTGGAAAAGCAGATACGGTGCGTTAGCATGGTGGTTATGTTACTGGACTAGTAATCCTAGAGGCCTGGACTAGTGATTCAGAGACTTATGAGTTCAAATCCCAGACCATTGGGGTAGAAACCGGCAAGGTTTTTTCCACATTTGTCAAGATATGGAGAATTTAAATTCAGTTGATTGAATAAATCTGGAATAAAAAGCTAGTATTAGTAATGGTGACCATGAAACTATCGGATTGTGGTAAAACCCGTCTGGTTCACTAATGTCCTTTAGGGAAGGAAATCTACCGTCCTTACCCGGTCTGGACTATATCCAGACCTACAGCAATGCGATTGGCTGCGATTTTCCCTACCGTGGCGAGTCCTGACCCTGCTGCGGTCTCCATCCTGGCCGCTGAAATGATTTTTCCCTGATTTGGCTTGTTAAGCCCGCCCAGCGCGTTTCCCAATTGAAGGAAGCAGGTTTGATGACACGTCATCAGCTGGTTTCCTTGAAGGGACCATGCCCAAATTTACTTTGACATTTGTGCTGTCAGTGTTCTATAGCACAGCAAGCACCGCACAGAGGAGCAGGGCTGCACCCAGGCTCTCCCATGACTCCCTCCATTTTCTTATGGAGGGAGTCACAGCACGCAGGGAGGTTCTCTTCCCTTCTAAGGGCGGACGAGTCCTCCCAGGAGACCAACGCAGCCTGGTTGCACATTGCACAGGAGGACACACACAGGGATGTGGTCAGGAGGGCCAGGCTGCAGTGGTGCAAACCTTTCAATGATCTCAGTAGATCATGAAACGTTACTGCAAAGCCACACTCAATCTCATCCTGCTGTGCCACTCATCATATCCCCATCACTTTGCCTTCCCTGCCCTACTCCTGCACATCCTTACTCACACAAACTTACCTTGCACCTCCACCCATCCCTCTCTATCTATATTATCACATCCCCACCTCACTAGTCACCCCTCACACTCACCCTCATCCTAGTGCAATCATACCAACTAACAACACACAAGGGTAGGCACGTGGGTGTTTTTGCCAATGTTCATGTGAAGTTTGTGTTAATGTGCTGTCAAACATTGAAATCTTTATTTTCAACGCTTTGCGTTCTTGGACAGATTTGTGTGCACCTTTGGAAGTGGCTTAGTGAGTTGCAGTGAATAGTGAGACATAACGGTACCCCCCGCAATGCTGATGAGTGTGAAAGGAATGGCTTGGGCATTGTAGGGATGCTTTATGGTGTTGGTGTGGGGTGGTGCCAACCTAGCGCATCATGTGGCAGCCAGGGTGTACAGCGGCAAGTGAAGTAAATCTTGCCATGGTGAGGCCATCCCTGGCGTCCCGGGCAGCAATGTGGTCGGGTGCTGATGCCCTGTGTCCTGTGCAGCATCAGGTGATTGCGGAGAAGGTTGGTGTTGTTGGTGCTCCTGGTGTGCCTGGTGCTGCTGGTGTTGTGGCTGATCATGGTCAGATTCTGAAGACCAAGGTGAGATAGTATAAACCGTGCCCATGCTGATGGAATAGATAGCAGGTGAGGTTGAGATGACAGAAGCAAACTGTCAACGGTGAGAGAGGTTGTTCCAATGAGGTGACACTGGATAGAGAGTTTGCGCCAAACACTTGCGTAAAGCTCAATCTGTCTTCCAAATGCAGTAAGCAACAGCTTCTGAGTTTGGAAAGTGAACAGTTGTGAGATGGGAGCTTTTATAGCACATTTCCAGCTGCCAAGTAATGAGATGATTCCATGGCCATTCAGCTCCCGCCCAGCTTAACAGACGTGATCCCCGAGCAGGATGGCGAGCTGGTAGATTCTAAAGGTGAGCTCAAAATTACTGTTAATCCTCTGTTAACCAGGTCAGAATGACCTGAAATGCCTCCCCCGCCGCTGTGTGGCGGGTCTGCGCAGCGCTGACAGACCCAACATTTGGTAAAGGCGCGTGGCGACGGGTCCACAACGGGCACCCGACCCGCTGTCAAAAAAAGACACTTTCCTACCCGAGCCACCACTGATCGCGTCCACTGACCCCCCGGAGATTTCCAGTGCCTCACTCTTAACAGCCCTCTGAAATGGCCACGCAGCTGTATTGAAGAAGGCGGCTCGCCAGCACGTTCTTGAGGGCAATTAGGGATGGGCAATAAATGCTGGCCTTGCCAGCGATGCCCACATCCCAGGAATGAATTTTTAAAAAAGACAACCAACTCAAAAGCTATGCACAATGCAAGGGACGTAGGTATATTTAACAAGAGTAAAGATAATGAGGTAGAAATTCATTGTGGCCTGTTTACGGTCCACCCACAGCACGCGCCCCAACCAGCAGGCCCAAGACCAACCCGAAATTGGTCCTCGGGCCTCTCTGTCGTTATTTGGGCGAGTTTCTGGCACCTGTCGCGCCTCCGAGTGTCATCCCGTGGCTCAGTGGGCAGCACCCTCGCCTCTGAGTCAGAAGGTTGTGGGTTCAAGTCCCACTCCAGAGACTTGAGCACAAAGATCTGGGCTGACACTCCAGTGCAGTACTGAGGGAGTGCTGCACTGTCGGAGGGGCAGTACTGAGGGAGCGCCGCACTGTCGGAGGGGCAGTACTGAGGGAGTGCCGCACTGTCGGAGGGGCAGTACTGAGGGAGTGCCGCACTGTCGGAGGGGCAGTGCTGAGGGAGCGCTGCACTGTCGGAGGGGCGGTACTGAGGGAGTGCTGCACTGTCGGAGGGGCCATCTTTCGGATGAGACATTAAACCGAGGCTCCGTCTGCTCTCTCGGGTGGACGTAAAAGATCCCATGGCCACTATTTCAATAGAAGATTAGGGGAGTTCTCCCCGGTGTCCTGGCCAATATTTATTCCTCAACCAACATCACTAAAACAGATTATCTGGTCATTATCACATTGCTGTTTGTGGGAGCTTGCTGTGCGCAAATTGGCTGCCGCATTTCTCACATTACAACAGTGACTACACTTCAAAAAGTACTTCATTGGCTGTAAAACACTTTGGGACGTCCAGTGGTTGTGAAAGGCGCTATGGAAATGCAAGTCTGTCTTTCTTTCCTCCACAGGCAGCTCGCTCCTTTTCTAAGCATGAGTGCTGGGCCACGAGCCTCGCCGACAGCGACCCAATCGCATGCGCAAATTAGGCGCACTGCTAAATCGGGCATCATTGCATAGGATCATGGGAACACAGGAACAGGAGGAGGCCATTCAGCCCCTCGAGCCTGTTACACAGGAACAGGAGGAGGCCATTCAGCCCCTCGAGCCTGGTACACGGGAACAGGAGGAGGCCATTCAGCCCCTTGAGCCTGGTACACGGGAACAGGAGGAGGCCATTCAGCCCCTCGAGCCTGGTACACAGGAACAGGAGGAGGCCATTCAGCTCCTCGAGCCTGTTCCACCATTCAATGAGATCATGGCTGATCTGTGACCTAACTCCATATACCCGCCTTTGGCCCATAGCCCTTAATACCTTTGGTTAACAAAAATCTATCAATCACAGATTTAAAGTTAACAATTGATCTAACATCAATTGCCGTTTGAGGAAGAGAGTTCCAAACTTCTACCACCCTTTGTGTGGAGAAGTGTTTCCTAATTTCACTCCTGAAAGGTCTGGCTCTAATTTTTAGACTCTGCCCCCTAGTCCTAGACTCCCCAACCAGCGGAAACCGTTTCTCTCTATCTACCCTACCTGTTCCTCTTAATATCTTGAAAGTTGGACACAACGCATACCAGTTTGTACCCCAATGGTCTGGATTGTCCTCCATTATACCGCCCCAAATTGGGCGGCATAGCACTGGAATTCTTGTGGGATTATTAGCCAGGGAGGCATACTGCCAAATCCTTGTCCTCATCTAAATGTTTCTCCCGCTGCTCCGGCAGAGAAAGCTACTTCAAAAAAAGAAAGACTTGCATTTCTATCGCGCCTTTGACAACCAAAGTGCTTTACAGCCAATGAAGTACTTTTTGAAGTGTAGTCACTGTTGTAATGTGGGAAACACGGCAGCCAATTTGTGCACAGCAAGCTCCCACAAACAGCAATATGATAATGGCCAGATAATCTATTTTAGTGATGTTGATTGAGGGATAAATATTGGCCCCAGGGCACCGGGGAGAACTCCCCTGCTCTTCTTCGAAATAGTGGCCGTGGGATCATTTACGTCCACCTGAGAGAGCAGACGGGGCCTCGGTTTAACATCTCATCCAAAAGACGGCACCTCCGACAGTGCCGCACTCCCTCAGCACTACACTGGGAGTGTCAGCCTGGATTTTGTGCTCAAGTCTCCGGAGTGGGACTTGAACCCACAACCTTCTGCCTCCGAGGCCATGGCTGAGAGTTCACTGCTCCGCTGTGTAGCTGTGATGGTGGGGATGCGGAGCCTGGTAACCTGGCTGATTTGCCGGCCTTCCGCTGCTGATCCCGCTGATGAAACTGAATGGCAGGATTTGAACAGAAAGCAGCCAGCCTTCCTGGCACTCTCTTTGCGCGCAGCAGTAACTCCACCAGGAGCAGATATAGGGGACTGCTGTTACCTGTAGGAATCTGTCATCTGCTGCCAACATAATCAACTTGCTGTGCACACACCCCACGCATCTGCTGAGTGAAGAATCCTGAAGAGAAGGACATTAAAATACCACAAACTGTGCCAGTAGACACATAAAGTTCCACTTCGATAACAACCCAACTGGGATGTTTAACAGAGTTAATGATACAGAGGAACCTCAAAAGTAATGACAGCCTATCAGGCAAAGAGATTTTTTATTTCCTTGACAAGGTGGGGCAGAACACCAGGAGGCTGTCAGGAAATTATGGCCGTGCACTTGTCGAGTCCCAGAGAAGGATTGATTCCTGCATCTCTCATGCACACCTCTTAACAAAGCAGCCCGCTTGGTTGGCACCTCATCCACCACCTTAAACATTCACTCCCTCCACCACCGGCGTACCGTGGCTGCAGTGTGTGCCATCTACAAGATGCACTGCAGCAACTCGCCAAGGCTTCTTCGGCAGCACCTCCCAAACCCGCGACCTCTACCCCCTAGAAGGACAAGGGCAGCAGGCACATGGGAACACCACCACCTCCAGGTTCCCCTCCAAGTCACACACCATCCTGACTTGGAAATATATCGGCCGTTCCTTCATCATCGCTGGGTCAAAATCCTGGAACTCCCTCCCTAACAGCACTGTGGGAGCACCTTCACCACACGGACTGCAGCGGTTCAAGAAGGCGGCACACCACCACCTTCTCAAGGGCAACTAGGGATGGGCAATAAATGCTGGCTTTGCCAGCGACGCCCACATCCCAGGAATGAAAAAAAAATCAGAAGTGACCTCAGTGACAAATAAACCAGTTAGTATGGGACAGGTGGTGAGATATTTGGGAGCTGGTACTGAGATACCAATATCAGTGGATCTAGCCATGAGAGATCATGAAATTGATAGTCAAATGTTGTTTGTTTGTTGAAAGGGGTGATGCCGGCAGATTTGAAGGAGAGGGGGACAGTACCTGAGGAGAGATAGTGTTAACAATATTAGCTAACATGGGAGCCAGAAAAGGAAGTTGGGTGGTCAGCAGTTTAGTGGGAATAGGGTCAAGGGAACAGGAAGTGGGTCTCATGGACAAGATGAGCTCAGAGAGGGCATGAGGGGAGATCGGAGAGAAACTGGAGAAAGATGTGAGTTCAGGGCTAGGGCAGGGGGGAAACTTAGAGGAAGTTTGGCCCGGTGGGCTAGGGGAAGGAAGGGAAGTGGCAGAGGCAGCTGAATGGATGGTCTTAATCTTAGAGACAAAGAAGTCCATGAGCACCTCACACTTGATGTCGGAGGTGAGGGTGGAGGAGACAGGGGAGAGGGGTTTAAAAAGACAGTTTGCAGTAGAGAAAAGAAGCCGGGGTTTATCTTTGCAATCCAGAATGATTCTGGAATAGTGAGCAGTTTGGGCAGACGAGAGCAGGGCCGATAATGCTTTATGTGGTCCAGCCAGATCTGGCAGTGAATGGCTAAACCAGTTGTCCGCCATATCCATTCAAGTCTGCGTCCCTTGGACTTAAGGGAACGAAGATGAGGTCTGTACCAGGGGGAACGGCCAGGGTGAGAGAAAGTAATGGTTTTAATAGGGGCTAGGCATCAAAGGTGGTGGTGAGGGTGTGATTGAGCAGATCGGTAGCTGCAGAAATGTCGTGGTGAATGGAGGCTCAATGGCCGGACAGTTGGGATTTTGAAAGTGCAGTTGTAAAAGAGTTGGGAGAGAGTTTTTTCCAGGGGCGGACACAGAAGGAAGTATGGATGGGAGGGAGCAGGGGAATGTGGGTGGAGAGCGATACGAGGAAGTGGTCAGAGATGGCCTTATCTATGATTGACATGATGGGAGTAGCAAGGCCACGAGAGATGGCAAGGTCGAGGGGGTGGCCGTGAATATGGGTTGGGGAGTTTACATGGAGGGAGAGATTAAGGGAGGATAGGAGGCTGGTGAACTCAGAGGAGAACGAGAATGATGAGTTGAGATGGAGGTTGAAATCACCAAGGATGAGAAGTCGTTCGGTGCAGAGGCCGAGGAAGGAAAGCAGTGAAGATATCTCAGTGAGAACATTTTTATAGGACTTGGGTGGGCGATAGAGAACGAGGATTTTAAATGAGAGGTGAGATGTGTTAGATCCGTGATTCTGAGAGTATGATGTTTTTCAATAACCACACGGATGCTGTAACTTTCAATCAACAGGTATTTACTGGAGTAGGGTAGTCTCAAGACTGGGGGTACAGAGGCATGCTCAAGGCTTATATACAGGTGTGGTCACTGCCGGTACTACAGTATACAGGAGCTGTAAAAGTAGTTCTCTCTTAAAGGTACATACACTACAATTCCTCCCCTTTTAGATTAGCAGTACCCATAACATTCAAATAACAATTAACACTTTAACATGTACACTAAACAACAATAGTCCATTTGTAGATTCAGTCTTTGGGGCGGCTTCCTGATCCTTTCGGGATAGCGCCTTTCCTGAGGTTCTTGTTCTTGGTGCGGAGGCGATTCTGCCCCTTTTTGTCGGTTAGTTCATCGGTTTCCACTGCTACTGGGTCTGAAGTAGATGCTACCGGTATGTCGGGTTCATCCCCAGGTACTCGGGACATGGGGTTGACTCGTTCCTGTGACGCTAAGATCTGGTCGACGTGGCATCTCACAATGTTCTCCCCGACATCCACTGTGTACATTAATGGCCCCTGCCTTGTGCATATCGTTCCGGGTTGCCATTTCTCTGTTCGGTAGTCATGGGCCAAGACTGGTTGTCCTACATTGAAGCTCCTTGTCGGCTTCTCATTGATGTGCTGGAATTGTTTATCCTCAACATTTCTTCACACATTTGGTCTGAGCAAATCCAGACGAGATCTCAACCTTCGGTTAAAGAACATCATGGCCGGGGTCTGGTTGGTGACTGCACGTGTCGCATTTCTGTAGGCTAATAGGAAATTGTCCACCTTATGCTGTAGTGGAATTTCATCGTTGCACATGGCCTTTATCGCCTTTTTAAAGGTTTGTACGAACCTCTCAGCCAATCCATTTGTGGCTGGATGATACGGGGCGGATGTGTAATGCCTGACCCCATTCCTTCTCATAAATTTCCAAAACTCTTCGGACACAAACTGTGGTCCATTATCAGAGCAAATCTGCTCTGGCAAGCCGTTCCTGGCAAATATGGTCCGTAGGACTGCAATCGTTTTCTCTGTAGTGGTTGAGGACATTTTTATCACCTCAGGCCATTTCGAGTGAGCATCCACTGCTATTAAGAACATTGAGTCCATGAATGGACCAGCAAAATCAATGTGCACCCGTTGCCATGGAGAGGAGGGCCACTCCCATGGGTGTAGAGGGGCATGTGGTGGTGCATTTTGGACCTTCTGGCATCCTGAGCAGCTCTTGGTTAGGTCCTCGATTTGTTGATCGATCCCCGGCCACCACACATAAGCCCTAGCAAGGCTTTTCATTTTCACCCCTCCCAGATGACCTTCATGAAGCTCATTTAACACTCTCTCCCTTAACTTGGGTGGAATCACCACTCTGGATCCACACATCACTGTCCCCTGGCATACTGACAGCTGTTCTCTTCTGGATGAGAATGCTGGCAACAGTGAGTCGCCATGTGTTGGCCATCCCCTCACCGCCAAATCATATACCCGAGACAGTGTCGGATCATTGCGGATCTCCTTCTCTATATCCGCGTTCGTTACTGGCAATCGTTCAATTATTGACGAATAAAATATTTCGATAGGGTCCACTGCTGGTGCTTCCTCCACAGTAGGCAGTGGCAGGCGTGATAGCCCATCAGCGTTTCCATGCTGTTTCGTGCCTTTATATTCTATTTCATATTGATTCGCCCCTAGAAACAGGGACCATCTTTGTAACCATTGTGCAGTCATCACTGGAACGCCCTTCTTAGGATTAAAGATGGAGACAAGTGGTTGGTGGTCAGTCAGCAAGGTGAACTTCTGCCCATGCAGATAGTGGTTGAATTTTTTTACTCCCCATACTAGGCTGAGGGCCTCCCTGTCAATCTGGGCGTAATTGCACTCGGCTGAGGTTAGTGACCGAGACGCAAAGGCTACTGGCCTCTCCAACCTGTCTGGGAATTTGTGCGACAGCACCGCTCCAATACCATAGGGTGATGCATCACATGCCAAACGAATTGATAGTGCTGGGTTGAAATGGGCCAACACCTCTTTTGATGTGATCAATTGTTTACACTTCTGGAAAGCTCGTCTACGTTCGTCATTCCACTTCCATGGTACCCTTGTTTGCAGTAGGGTGTTCAGTGGGTGTAATACAGTGGACAAATTTGGTAAGAACTTATGGTAGTAGTTTACCAGCCCGAGGAACTGTTTTGTTTTCTTTTTGGGTTCAATAAAGACTCATTTCTGAAAGAGAATGATGTTTAATCTAAAGTCTTGTTCAAGACTTTCTACAGCTTTTACAGAACACACTATGCTGTGATGCATCTAGAATGAAACTGAAAGTAAAACTCCTCTGGACTGCTTGTCTCTCACATGACCTCTGCTGGTCAGGCACAAGTAATCAAAAACACAGACAAATATGCTATAAGGCATAAGTAATCAAACACAGACAAATATCATCACTATTTGCTGATATCATTACATCTCCCTTTCTTAAAACAAAAGTATTTTACTTTTAACTAACAACATTTAATGAACTTACATTATCATTATCATGATCAAGGTTTTTTACCCTTGCTTAGTGTGTTCACATGAAATATGTCAATACACTAGAACTTGAAGAAAGAATAAGATAACATTACTTCCTTCTTTAACAATAGTCCTTAAATTTGCTCAATGAGTCTCTCAGGAGGCTTCACGTGTCTTGAGGATTTTCTGATTGATTGTCCTTGAATCTGAGTTGTTGCCTCAGATGATTGGTTCTCAGCTGTGTGATCAGGTTCTTCACCAGTATCAGTCTCTTGACCTGCTGTGGCTGGTCCCATGAGAAGATCTCGACGATTTCTTCTCAGAACAGCACCCTCATCTGTCTGAATGGTGTATGATCTTGGTTGAACTTCACTCAGGACAGTTCCCTTCTGAGTCCATGTGTTTGTTTTGTCTTTCAACCTTACTTGGTCACCAGTGTGGAGTTCAGGTAGGTTTTGTGTTCCTCTGTCATAGTAGTACTTTTGCTTTTCTTTCTGTTGTTCTTTGAACTTCCTCACTTTCTCCCCCTCTTTTGTTTTCAGGAGGTTCTCCGGGATGGGTAGGTTTGACCTTAGCCAACGTCCCATCAGGAGTTGGGCTGGTGACATACCACACTTGAGCGGCGTTGTGCGGTATACAAGCATGCTTTGGTAGAAGTCAGTTCCACTGTCTTTTGCCTTGTACATCAGTCTTTTCACTGTCTGGACCGATTTTTCCACTAGTCCATTGGACTGTGGATAGTGAGGACTTGACGTTGTGTGGACAAAGTCCCACTCTTTGGCAAAGTGTCGCAAATTTGCATTGTTAAACTGGGGTCCGTTGTCTGTGAAGACCTCGCTTGCCACGCCATGTCTGGAGAATATGGCTTTCATACTTCTTATCACAGCTTCTGCAGTGGTGGTGTACAGTCTACAAACATCTGGATACAGGGAGTAATAGTCTGTGACGACAAGATAGTCCTTCCCTTGACATACGAATAGGACAGCGCCTACCTTCTGGTAAGGTCTGTCTGGTGCTGGGTGTGGCTTTAGTGGTTCTACCGGATTGCTTGCTCGATATTTCAGGCATATTGTGCAGTTTGACACCTCATTTGTCACATCTTGGTTGATTCGTGGCCAGTACATCACCTCTCATGCTCTTTTCTTACACTTTGATTCCCAGATGTCCTCCATGGATCTTTTTTAGCACCTCTCTTCTCAGACTCTTTGGGATAACTATTTTACTTCCTTTGTAGATGATGTCTTCGACCACTGATAGTTCCGCCCTGCAGTTCCAGTACTCTGCTATATCAGGTGAGCAGTCTTGCTTCATGTTGGGCCATCCATCCAAGATGCTTTTTCTCAGTCGTCTCATTGTTTCATCTTTGTTTGTCTCAGTCTTTATGAGCTCCATTTTTGCATCTGCTATGGGCAGTGCACTTGTGATCATGTCCACGTAGGCGTTCACTTTTTCATCCATTGTGGTGTTTGCGGGCTCACTTGGGTCAACAGCTCTGGACAACGTGTCTGCTGTATACATCAGCTTACCCGGTGTGTACGCAACATTCAGTGTATAGCGTTGCAGCCTGATCATCATTCTTTGTATTCTAAGCGGACAGCTATTCAGTGGCTTTTGGAACAATGCAATCAAGGGCTTATGGTCAGTCTCTACACTGATTGCTTGTCCTGCCACAAACTGGTGAAATCTTTCACAGGCGTATGTGATGCTGAGCAGCTCCTTTTCTATTTGAGCATATCGCGTCTCCACGTCTGTCATTGAGCGCGATGCATATGCAATAGGTTGCCAGTAGTCATATTGTTGCAGAAGAACGGCACCGAGCCCACTCTGTGATGCATCTGATGATATCTTGATGGGTCTCGCTGGGTCATAAAACCTCAGAACTGGTTCCTCTGTGAGCAGTTTCTTTAGATCGCTCCATGACTTCTCATGCTCATGATTCCATTCCCATTCTATGTTCTTTTCAGTTAGTCTTCTCAGTGGCGCTATTTTTTCTGAGAGGTTGGATATGAATTTACCCATGTAGTTGATCATTCCATTAAACCTCTGCACGTCCTTTTTGCATTGTGGCCTTGGCATATTCTCAATGGCGGACACCTTTCTGGGATCTGGTCTGATGCCCTCACTGCTAAGGATATCTCCCACGAATGTCAGTTCTGTCACCCCGAGCTGGCATTTCTCTCTATTCAGCTTCAGGTTTGTTTTCCTTGTTGCTTCCAGCACTTTTTTCAGTCTCTCGTCATGCTCAGTTCTCGTGGTTCCCCATACTATGATGTCATCCATTGATGTATCAACTCCCTCCAGGTGCTCATAGATCATATGGATAGTCTTGTGATACACTTCAGGAGCTGAGGCAATGCCAAATGGTAACCTTAGGAATCTGTATCTGCCAAATGGAGTGTTGAACATGCACAGTCTTGAACTTGCTTCGTCCAGCTTCATCTGCCAAAATCCTGAGGACGCATCTAACTTGCTGAAATATTTTGCATTTGCAAACTGTGCCATGATTTCCTCATGTGTAGGAAGCTTGAAGTGCTCTCTCTTTATTGCTCTGTTTAGATCTCTTGGATCCAGGCAAATTCTGAGCTTTCCATTCTTTTTGTCCACTACGACGAGGGAACTCACCCACTCAGTTGGCTCATCTATCTTCTGAATCACGTTCAGGCTTTCCATCCTGTCCAACTCTGCCTTCAGTTGCTTTTGAAGAGCAAACGGAACTTTTCTGCATGGATGTATGACCGGTGTCATACTTTTATCTACTCTGATCGTGTGTTCTCCTGGAATGCAGCCTAGACCCTTGAAATAAAGAATAGATTTGCCTTCCAAAGCTAGGCTTTATTAACTTTAAAATCTGCAGCACATCTTCCCACATCCAGTCCCAACCAAAGCTGGAAAAGAACTGAATTTAAGGTGGCCACAACACATCATGTGATCATCAACTACCAATGAGATTACAACATATATCCCAAGGCAGTTAACAAACAACCAATCACAATACTTTTACTAAACAAGGAATAATCACCACATTCACCCCTCCTTTTAAAATATACTCCAACCTAAATAACCTTTACAATTTAAAATTAATTAGTTACAACTAAAACTATGCACAACAAGAATAAAACTGTTCACATGACACAATACTAAGTGAACAACAACAAATAGTAACATTGCACATAAGTATTAAGTATCTCTCAACTAAAACAATATACTATAATATTTCAACAATTTTAAAACATTACTATCAATTTAAAAGTCCATTTTCAATCGGTCGACCGGATATCTTGTTCGTGTCGACCTTCTTAACCTTGGTGAAATTCCTTGCCCTCCCACACCAGAAGGCACAGAAGTATCTTCAGCAGGAAGGCTATCCATATCCCGATTTTCAACGGTTTCCGGATTAGAAATCCCATCAGAAGGTAAACTGGGACGGTCATAAACATCTATCAAGGGCTGACTAATAGAAGTATAATTATCTGCAATCGGATTGGAAATATTCGTAGTATCTGTAACAGCATCCACATTATCTGAATCATGACTATTGTTAATATCCTCAGAAGAGGGCTGGCCCCCACAAGGAGCCAAGTCTTTAATTGAAACAGTACTTTCTTTCCCATCTTGGAATCGAATATGAGCATATTGGGAATTTGCCTCCAACAGCTCCGCCTCCTCCACTAAAGGATCATATTTTGACAATCTAACATGGCGTCGAAGCAGCACAGGTCCCTGCATAGTAAGCCATGAAGGTATCGAATATCCCGTAGTAGATCTCCGCGGATAGTTAAAGAGCCTTTCATGGGGGGTCACATTAGTAGCCGTTGAAAGCAATGATCTAATGGAATGCAGGGCATCAGGCAGTACCATCTCCCACTGTGTATTCTTAAGGTTCCAGGATGTCAAAGCCAACATAACTGCCTTCCAGATCACCCCATTGTATCGTTCGCACTATCCATTACCCTGGGGATTATACGGGGTAGTTCTACTAGTAGAAATTCCCCGACTCTGAAGGTATTCCTTCAACTGGGAAGACATAAAAGAACTTCCCTGATCCGAATGGATATACGCAGGCATCCCAAAGATGACAAAAAGTTGAGTCAGACATTTAATAACTGTAGCAGCTGATACATCTGCACAAGGAAAAGCAAAAGGGAACCTTGAAAACTCATCCACAACAGTAAATATATATCGGTTTTGAGTAGTTGAAGGAAGAGGCCCCTTAAAATCGATGCTCAAATGTTCAAAAGGAGAAGTAGCCTTTATAAGATGAGCTCGTTGAGGCTTAAAGAAATTCGGTTTACACCGAGCACAGATAGAACATGATGAAGTCATCCGCTTGACGTCTTCAACTGAAAAAGGCAAGTTCTTACTGCGTACAAAGTGTATCATCCTCGTAACCCCAGGATGACATAAGGCATTGTGAAGATTAATAAGCGTATCTCCGTGAATCACAGAACAATAAGCCCTCGACAGTGCATCAGCAGCAACATTATCCTTCCCCGGACGATAAACTATGTCAAAATGGTAACATGCCAACTCAATCCTCCATCTCATTATTTTATCATTTTTGATCTTTCCAAAATGTTTAACATCAAACATAAAGGACACAGATTTTTGATCAGTTACCAACATGAAATGTCGCCCCGATAAATAATGTCTCCATTTACGCAATGCTTCTACTATTGCGTATGCCTCTTTCTCTATTGAAGAATGTCTTTTGTCACTATTGTTCAAAGTACGTGAGAAAAAGGCCACAGGTCTTCCATTTTGGTTCAGAGTAGCCCCAATTGCAAAATCCGAAGCATCCGTCTCGGTCACAAAGGGAACCTGCTCATCAATAGAATGCACAACTGCTCCTAAAATATCCTTTTTAAAATTCTCAAAACATGTCCTGGCCTCCCATGATAGAGGATATGTCGTAACCCAAATAAGAGGCCGGATCTTCTGTGAAAAATTTGCAATCCAATTAGAATAATAAGAAAACAGTCCAACAACTCGTTGCAAAGCCTTAGAATTAGTAGGACAAGGTAAATCAATCAATGGTCGCAGACGTTCTGGATCTGGTTTAATCTTGTTTCCTGAGATAATATACCCCAATAGATTTACCTCAGTAGTCGAAAAGATACATTTCTCTTTGTTAAAAGTTAAACCAACTTTTTCCGCAGCTTGAAGGAATCTTTTTAAATTAGAATCATGCTCCACCCTTGATTTGCCACACACTGTGATGTCATCTAAGTATGAAAAGGTGTCAGAGAGGGAGTTATCACTTATAAAAGCATCCATTGCCCGTTGAAAACAAGCAACACCATTAGTAACACCAAATGGTATTCGGCAAAACTGATACAGCTTTCCACCAGCCTCAAAGGCCGTATATGGTTGATCCTTCTTAACAATAGGAATCTGATGATAAGCACTCTTTAAATCAATAGTGCTAAAAACCTTATACTGAGATACTTTGTTGATAAGCTCATCAATCTTAGGCAAAGGGTACGCATCTAATTGAGTATACCTATTAATAGTTTGGGAATAGTCTATCACCATTCGTTTCTTGTGTCTCTCGTTAGTCGTGACAACTACCTGTGCTCGCCAAGGTGAACAACTAGGTTCAATGATTCCTTCCAATAAGAGACGTTGAACTTCAGAATTAATAAATTCTCTATCCTGACTACTATATCTTCTTGACTTGGTAGCAATTGGCTTACAATCCGACATCAAATTGGAAAAAAGTGATAATGGAGAAATAGATAAAGAGGTTAATCCACAAATAGATAAAGGTGGCTTAGTCCCTCCAAATGAAAGACTAAGAGACTCGTGTAACTGAAGCACATCATGTCCAATCAAAATATCCACACAGAGATTAGGCAAAACAGATAGGCATATATCAGTATACGTATTACCTAGAAGAATCATTTTCACAAAGCAACAACCAGCTATTTGTGAAGTAAGGGTCATCTGAGCCATACACACCTGATACGTAACAGGCGAAATTTTCAAATGCTTCTCCTTCGCAAACTGAAGACTTATAAAACTCTCAGTACTGTCCGTATCTATAAGGGCCTTCACTTCCAACCCATTAACTTGAGCCGTAACTATAGCTTTGTTTAGGCCATGAGCAAATGCAGCAGAAATTGATGCAATAAACGCCCTATCTAAAGGCTGAATAGTCACAGAGGAGGTAGTGGAGGAGGGCCCTCCCACACCAGGAGAGGAGGAGGTAATTGAACCTGATGATTTGCATACGTGTGCATAATGACCTCTCTTGCCGCATTTACTACACACAGCCTCCCGAGCAGGACACTTCAGATGAGGGCGCCGGATATTCCCACAAAAATAACACTTCTGAATCCTAGAGGCAACAGCCGCCGAAGTAGAAACTGTTTCAGAATCTAGTAAACCACTCCTATTAAGTCCACATAATTCCTTGTCATCCGAAACTGCCGAAACCATAGTCGCAGGCCGATTAAAAAGAGCATAAGAATCCGAACTTCTCTGAGCCACATCCAATGTAGAAGCTTGCTCAAAAGCACTTTTAAGATCCAAAGTCTTATTTTCTAACAACCGCTGACGAATTGATCTAGACAGTAATCCATTAATAAAAGCATCCCGTACCAATTCTTCCTTATATTCTTCAGCCGTCACGGCCTTATAATTACAGTTAACACTAAGGCACCGAAGTGCTTGTAAATAAGTATCCAAAGATTCTCCCACCTGCTGCCTACGGGCAGATAGAAGGTGACGTGCAAATACCTCATTCTTTGGTTTAACAAAAATCTTTTCCAATGTAGAAATAGCCACTTCGTAAGTTTTACAGTCCAAAATATATTTATATACATCCGGAGCAACGTAGTTGATCAGCATATTCAGCTTATTTAGAGACTCTTGATCCAACACGCCCAAAAAGTTTTTAAATGTACAATACCAATGTTTCCATTTATCATCCACTCCAGCAGAATTGGGGTCAGCCTTGAATCGCTCTGGTTGAAGATATCGCTCCATTCTAACATAAAGTTAATAAAGTTAATAAATTGAAATAAAGAATAGATTTGCCTTCCAAAGCTAGGCTTTATTAACTTTAAAATCTGCAGCACATCTTCCCACATCCAGTCCCAACCAAAGCTGGAAAAGAACTGAATTTAAGGTGGCCACAACACATCATGTGATCATCAACTACCAATGAGATTACAACATATATCCCAAGGCAGTTAACAAACAACCAATCACAATACTTTTACTAAACAAGGAATAATCACCACAACCCCTAAATAGGTCTTTGTACTCTTTCATGAGTTCATCATAGACTGTCTCTCCTTCGCTTTCCACAACGAGGACTCTCTTTACCAGGTTCAGTCTCTCACAGGCTTTTAACCCTAGTATGGCTTGCACATCCTTTGGCACCACGATTAATGCTAGCGTGTGCTCTCTGTCCTTGTGTGTTACTTTGACAATGCATTTTCCTTTCACTGGTATATCAGTGCCTGAGTATCCGGTCACTTTCACTTGTATTCCATGTAACTTTGGTCTGGGTCTAATTCTCTTAAAATCGGTCTCTGATATCACATTAACTTGTGCTCCAGTATCCAATTTAAATGGAATGTGTATGTCATTCACTTTTAGTGTCAACATCCAGTCTCTTTCTTTTTTGTTTTCAGACACAACATCTACATTGAATTCCTCTATCTCGCTTTCATCTACTGTATGGACCTTGCTTTGTTGTGCTTGGTTCTTACAGCAACGGGCATAATGGTTGTTTTTGTTGCATCTATTGCATGTTTTACCATATGCTGGACACTTTCTTGGTGGATGCTGTGTACCGCATCGACTACATGACTTCCGATTGTCTCTTTCATTTTCGTTTGCTGGCCACGTCTCTTTTTTCACATTGGCGCTCTCTTTGTTAAACGGTTTGTATCCGTTCTTTCTCACTGCATCCACGTTGCAGCTACTGTCACTGAACAGCTCCTTTGCCTGCAACTTCACAGTCTCTGGAGCCCTACACAATGCTATGGCTTTTCCCAGGTCTAGATCTTGCTCTCTTAGCAGCCTTTCCCTTAGACCATTATCTCGAATACCACACACCAGTCTGTCTTTTATCAGCGAGTCTGTGAGTCCCCCAAATTCACACGATTTGCTCCGGTTTCTCAGTTCAGTCACATACTGATCAATAGTCTCGCCGATTTTCTGTACACATGTGAAAAATTTGTGCCTCTCAAAGGTCACGTTGCGTTTAGGTATGCAGTAGGCCTCAAACTGTTCCATTATTTTATCTAGCTTCATTTTGTCTCCATCAACAGCAAATATGAAATTATTATATACAGGTAGACTATCCTTTATCCGAAAACCTCGGGACCAGCCGAGTTTCGGATAAAGGAGAATTTCGGATTTCGGAAGGTGGGTCGGCGGGGGTCCGCGGGGGGGTCGGCGGGGGTCCGCGGGGGGGGTCGGCGGGGGGTCGTGCGCACGACTTACACTGACGCTCAGCGTAAGTCAGTCGGGGTCGGCGGGGGTCGGGGCCGGCGGGGTCCGCGGGGGGGTCGGCGGTTGTCGGGGCCGGCGGGGTCCGCGGGGGGGTCGGCAGTTGTCGGGGCTGGCGGGGTCGGTGGTTGTCGGGGCCGGCGGGGTCCGCGGGGGGGTCGGCGGGGGGGATCGGCGGTTGTCGGGGCCGGCGGGGTCCGCGGGGGGGTCGGCGGTTGTCGGGGCCGGCGGGGTCCGCGGGGGGGGGTCGGCGGTTGTCGGGGCTGGAGGTTGTCGGGGCCGGCGGGGTCCACGGGGGGGTCGGCGGGGGGTCGTGCGCACGACTTACCCTTTATCCGAACTTCCGAAACCGGAACCCTCTAAAAACCGAAGGTTTTTTCGTTCGTACGCACGACTTACGCTGAACGAAAAAACCTTCGGTTTTTAGAGGGTTTCGGTTTTCGGAAGCCCGGATAAAGGGTAGTCTACCTGTACCTCCAGCGCTGCATCACCCACGACATGTAAGAACACGGACGATTTTTGTTTATCACTTTTCTCGTCAGCTCCGATTGCCGCTAAATACAACTCTAAACGTTGTTTGAACCTTCTCCAATTTTCAGCCACATTACCTGTCAATTGAAGCGTCGCCGGTGGGAGTAAACCTTCCATTTTTTCACTTCGTTAGCTATTCTCTAATGGTAAGCAACGATGTTCTCTTCTGGCTTGCTAATATGTGGAGAGCTGATTTCGCTTACTTGCCACAACTGCTTTCACTGTCCCATCAAGTTGCTAACTTCAGATTTTTTCTCTTTCAGCCACTTCTAACATCATGTTTTGTTTTCTTTTTGGGTTCAATAAAGACTCATTTCTGAAAGAGAATGTTGTTTAATCTAAAGTCTTGTTCAAGACTTTCTACAGCTTTTACAGAACACACTATGCTGTGATGCATCTAGAATGAAACTGAAAGTAAAACTCCTCTGGACTGCTTGTCTCTCACATGACCTCTGCTGGTCAGGCACAAGTAATCAAAAACACAGACAAATATGCTGTAAGGCATAAGTAATCAAACACAGACAAATATCATCACTATTTGCTGATATCATCACAGGAACGACCTCAGTTGTGACACATTTTCCGGTGCTGGAGCCTTGACTACTGCCTCAATCTTTTCAGGGAACTTATGTAACCCCTCTTCATCGATGACGTGGCCACAATACGAGATCTGCTTCTGGAAAAACTTGCACTTGTGGCGATTAGCTCGTAGCCCATATTCCTTTAATCTGGTGAGCACCTTCTCCAAGTTGGCGAGGTGATCACTGTCATTTTCGCCCGTGACCAGGATGTCGTCCAAATAACACTGGGTCCCTGGAATCCCTTGCAGGACTTGATCCATCGCCCTTTGCCAAATAGCCGGAGCCGATGCTACCCCAAACACCAGCCGGTTGTATTGATAGAGACCTTTATGAGTGTTGATCGTGAGGTATTGTTTCGAGGCTTCTTCTACCTCCATTTGCAAGTACGCCTGGGCTAGATCAATTTTGGTGAAGCGTTTACCTCCAGATAGCGAGGCGAAAATATCCTCAATTCATGGAAGTGGATATTGTACCGTGTGAAGGATTGGGTTCACCGTCACCTTAAAATCCCCGCAGATGCGGACCTTCTTTGGTTCCCCAGGCGGATTACTCAACGACCTCTTCATTACAGGAACGATGGGTGTAGCCCACTCGCTCCAGTCTACTTTGGACAGTACTCCTGAACGTTCCAACCCTTCCAGCTCTGCTTCGACGGCTGGTCTGATCGCATAAGGCACTGGTCTGGCCTGAAGAAACTTTGGGCTTGCATTTTCCTCTATTTTAATCGTTGCTGTTATGCCTTTTAGTGTTCCGAGTCCCTCCTGGAACACTCCTTTTGCGTCAGTTAGCATTTTTGACAGTCGTCCAGGTGTGACGTCGTCATCCTTTTTGGCCTCAACCTTCAGTGCCTGTATGGAATGCCAATCTAATTGTATCTTCCGGATCCATTCACGTCCTAGCAGTGGTGGTCCTCCATCTGGCAATACATATAAGTCCATTTTAGGTATTAGCTGGCCTTTGTATATCACTTTCACCCTTATTTTTCCTTTGTGGTAGACTTTTTGCCCCGTGTACGTCTTCAAGACAATTTCTGTAGCTTTCAAGGGTATATGTGAAAATAGCCGCTTGTAGTCCCTTTGGTTTATGACTGTTAGGGCTGATCCTGTGTCCAATTCCATTTTCACTTGGACTCCGTTTATCTTGAGTGTAACCCAGATAGTCTGGTGATCCTCCATTTTGGTTACCTTATGTGGTTTCAGACAACCCAGCTCCTTGCTTCCGGAGTCTGTGTCACTTTTCTGTTCATCTGAACTACTGTCCATCACCTTGTGTACCTTGTTGTACTTCTCCTGTGGAGATTTCTTGCTGTTGGTTTTCTTCCCAGACCTGCAGACTCTTGCTTTGTGTCCTGCTTTTCCACACTGTCTGCACACTTGGTCCTTGAACCAACAATCCTTCTGGTTGTGTGTTGTTCTGCCACAACGATAACACTTCCCTGTTCCATAGGACATTTCATTGGTGCCATATTCTTGCGGTCTCCGTTGTATCTCTGCAGCGCCCCTTGCGGCTGCTTCGTGTGATACTGCCATACTGAAAGCCTTGTCCAGCGTAAGATCCTTTTCTGATAGAAGCCGTTTCTGGGTTCCTTCACTTTGAAGCCCACACACAAACTTGTCCCTTAACTCCAAACTGGCAGTGTTTCGATAGCTTGCGCAGTTCCGTTAAGTACTCAGCATTGCTTTCGTCTTTGTGTTGGTTCCTTTTATGGAACTTAAATCGTTCTGCTATCAGCAGCGGTGTGGGGTTTAAGTAGTCCTGTAGGATTTCTACTATGCTTTCGAAATTCTTATTCACAGGCTTCTCTGAGGTTATTAAGTTTCGCAGTAACCCATAAGTTTTTGCACCCATGGAATTTAACAAAACCAGTGCTTTCCTAGCATCTGGCACTTCATTCGCCCTGCAGTACACCTCAATACGTTCCACATATGTCGCCCAATCTTCGACTTCATTGTCGAACGTAGAGATACTGCCACTCTTCGGCATCCCTGGGTGTGATTTAACTGTCAAAAATGGCGTCTCCCGCGCTTTCCCTTCTTCTCCGCTGGCACAAAATGGCGTCTCCCGCGCTTTCCTTTCTTCCCGCGCTCGCCCTTCTTCTCCGCTGCGGCTTCTAAAAATGGCGTCTCCCGCGCTCTCCCTTCTTCTCCACTGGCACAAAATGGCATCTCCCATGCTTTCCTTTCTTCCCACGCTCGCCCTTCTTCTCCGCTGCGGCTTCTAAAAATGGCGTCTCCCGCGCTCTTCCTTCTTCTCCGCGGCTCAATGGCGTCTCCCGCACTCTCCCTTCTTCTCCCCACGGACACTGTTCAGCCCTTGAGCCCTGGCTGCGCTCTGCGCATTTTTTTTTCTGTGCGCCTTTCCCGTTTCCGCCGCTCGGTCCTGAACCCGGCTGCTGCTTTACCCTCTCTCTCTCCATTTTGTTTTTCCTCGACGCCGCTCGGTTTTCAACCCCCAGCTGCGCCCTGTGCGCTTCACCCTCTATCTTACCCCGTCGACGCTGCTCGGCTTTTTCTCTGCCATCGGTCGGCTGCAGCCGCCGCTGTCCAGGAAGGGTCTGCGCTGTACCTGGTACCTGTCGTCAGTCTGTTGCTGATCGTCGTGGCTGGGGAACCAAGCCCGGCTCTCCACAGCCTCCCCTGCGATGTTGACTCTCTGCCGGACGACTGGGCGGTTGCTCGTGGTCGACGCCCGTGTTTCTGGCCTTGACTTTCTTCCACCGCCCTCCCGGAGTGAATCCTCGAAGGGAAATGCAGAGTTGCAGGTAGATTCGAATCGACACTCGTTGCCACTGTTAGATCCGTGATTCTGAGAGTATGATGTTTTTCAATAACCACACGGATGCTGTAACTTTCAATCAACAGGTATTTACTGGAGTAGGGTAATCTCAAGACTGGGGGTACAGAGGCATGCTCAAGGCTTATATACAGGTGTGGTCACTGCCGGTACTACAGTATACAGGAGCTGTAAAAGTAGTTCTCTCTTAAAGGTACATACACTACAAGATAGGTGGAATAAGGTGAGATGCTCAAAGGAGGAGAAAGTGCCGGAGGAGTAGGGGGACAGACCAAGGTGTGATTTGGTGATGAGAGCCACACTGCCACCACGGCGGTCTGAGCGAGGCAAGTGGTGGAAGGCATAGCCAGGCGGAGAGGCCTCATTTAGGGGGAAGGTGTCGTCACCCCTCAGCCAGGTTTCCATCAAGGCCATGATGTCGATGCAATCATCCACAATAAGCTCATTTTTTTTTTATTCGTTCCTGGGATGTGGGCATCGCTGGCAAGGCCGGCATTTATTGCCCATCCCTAATTGCCCTCGAGAAGGTGGTGGTGAGCCGCCTTGACCTGCTGCAGCCCGTGTGGTGAAGGTGCTCCCACGGTGCTGTTAGGGAGGGAGTTCCAGGATTTTGACCCAGCGACGATGAAGGAACGGCCGATATATTTCCAAGTCAGGATGGTGTGTGACTTGGAGGGGAACTTGGAGGTGGTGGTGTTCCTGTGCGCCTGCTGCCCTTGTCCTTCTAGGTGGAAGAGGTCGCAGGTTTGGGAGGTGCTGCTGAAGAAGCCTTGGCGAGTTGCTGCAATGCATCTTGTAGATGGTACACACTGCAGCCACGGTACGCCGGTGGTGGAGGGAGTGAATGTTTAAGGTGGTGGATGGGGTGCCAATCAAACGGGCTGCTTTGTCCTGGATGGTGTCGAGCTTCTTGAGTGTTGTTGGAGCTGCACTCATCCAGGCAAGTGGAGAGTATTCCATCACACTCCTGACTTGTGCCTTGTAGATGGTGGAAAGGCTTTGGGGAGTCAGGAGGTGAGACACTCGCCGCAGAATACCTAGCCTCTGATCTGCTCTTGTTGCCACAGTATTTATGTGGCTGGTCCAGTTAAGTTTCTGGTTAATGGTGACCCCCAGGATGTTGATGGTGGGGGATTCGGCGATGGTAATGCCATTGAATGTCAAGAGGCGATGTTTAGACTCTCACTTGTTGGAGATAGTCATTGCCTGGCACTTCCGTGGCGCGAATGTTAGCCCAAGCCTGAACGTCGTCTAGGTCTTGTTGCATGTGGGCATGGATGGCAAGGGCTTTGTTCACAAGTGAACGGACATTCTGGAGGGAGACGTGGAGACGGTCGGTGATGGCTGACCCACTGCCAGCGTCCATAGGGTCAGCGCTGAGAGGAGGCGATCGGCAAGGTTAGCCCCCAACAGGCATGATGGACAGGAAGGTCGGCGAGAGAGTAGGAGGGGGCAGTTGGGGTTGCTGCTCGTGAGGAGGCAGCGACGAGTGCCTCGATGGGCCCTTCGGACAATGCCAAGAGAGACACAGAGGGAAGCTGAAGGCTTAACATAAAATGTTTTTGTAAAAAAAGCTGCCGGCATCCATAATGAAATCAGCAAATGAATGTCAGGGCTCCTGTGAAGCACCTTGGGACGTTTTACTATGTTAAAGATGCTATATAAATGCAAGCTGTTGTTGTTTTTTGTTTCACATTTACTGTTTTTTTTTATTGTACAACAGTACTTATACAACTCATCAATTACATAGTAAATCCATTACATTCATTGACCACAACAAGAAAAAAATAAAGCCTTGAGAGCAGCTTTATGGTTAACAATACAAATGCAATGATAAATTTTACAAATGAATCAATAACATTTACAGTACAAACTACCACTATTTCAATAATCCAAGAAAAAGCCCATATCACGCCAGTCCCACTGACATCGTTCACCCATTCAATGGTAAAATCATCCGCTCGTTAGTTGGATAGAGAACTGGTTGGCGGACAGAAAGCAACGAGTTGGAATAAACGGGTCGTTTTCCGAGTGGCAGGCAGTGACTAGTGGGGTACCGCAAGGATCGGTCCTAGGACCCCAGCTGTTCACAATATATATTAATGATCTGGATGAGGGAATTGGATGTAATATCTCCAAATTTGCAGACGACACAAAGCTAGGTGGGAGGGTAAGCTGCGAGGAGGATGTCGTGAAACTCCAGTATGATTTGGACAGGTTGGGTGACTGGGCAGAAACATGGCAAATGCACTATAATGTGGATAAATGTGAGGTTATCCACTTTGGTGGCAAAAACAGGAAGGCAGATTATTATTTGAATGGCAATAGATTGGGAGAAGGGGAAGTGCAAAGACACCTGGGTGTCCTTGTGCACCAGTCGCTGAAGGTAAGCATGCAGGTGCAGCAGGCGGTTAAGAAGGCAAATGGTATGTTGGCCTTCGTAGCAAGAGGATTTGAGTACAGGAACAAGGATGTCTTGCTACAGTTGTACAGGGCCTTGGTGAGACCGCACCTTGAGTATTGTGTGCAGTTTTGGTCGCCTTATCTGAGGAAGGACGTTCTTCCATGGAAGGAGTGCAGCGAAGATTCACCAGGCTGATACCTGGGATGGCAGGAATGGCGTATGAGGAGAGATTGTGTCGACTGGGCTTATACTCACTGGAGTTTAGAAGATTGAGAGGGAATCTCATCGAAACCTATAAAATTCTGTCAGGCCTGGACAGACTAGATGCAGGAAGAATGTTTATGATGGCCGGGGCGTCCAGAACCAGGGGTCATAGTCTAAGGATAAGGGGTAAGCCATTTAGGACTGAAATGAGGAGGAATTTCTTCACCCAGAGAGTGGTGAACCTGTGGAATTCTCTGCCACAGAGGGCAGTGGAGGCCAGTTCATTAAATATATTCAAGAAAGAGTTGGATATATTTCTTAAGGCTAAAGGGATCAAGGGATATGGGGAGAAGGCAGGGACAGGGTACTGAGTTTGGATGATCAGCCATGATCTCATTGAATTGCGGAGCAGGCTCGAAGGGCCGAATGGCCGACTCCTGCTCCTATCTTCTATGTTTCTATGTTTCTATGTTCGTTTGTTTGCTCGAGCGTAAGTTCCATCATGCGTGCATGTGTGCGTGTGTGTCATTTGTGTCTACGTGCGTGCATGCGTGCGTTCATTCGTCCGTTCGTTTGCAAGCTGTTGTTGGAAATACAATGCAAAAAAAGCTGCATTGGAAAACCTCAGAAGAGAGGGAGTCTCGCTCCCATTGAGTAACATTATTCTGATGAATGGTCATCGACCTGAAACGTTAACTCTGTTTCTCTCTCCATGGATGCTGCCTGACCCGCTGAGTATTTCCAGTATTTTCTGTTTTTATTTCAGATTTCCAGCACCCACAGTATTTCGCAGTAACATTATTCGTTGGAGCTCTGCTTGCGTGACAGGACCTGCAGGTATTTAATACTTTATCATTAATTTCATCGGACATAACGCTCATCATGGATAAGTGTCAGCCGTGGCTCAGTGGGCGGCACTCTCTCCTCTGAGTCATAAGAACATAAGAACATAAGAAATAGGAGCAGGAGTAGGCCAATCGGCCCCTCGAGCCTGCTCCGCCATTCAATAAGATCATGGCTGATCTGATCCTAACCGCCAATCTACTATCACAGAACCATCTCCTGAATCTAACAGAATTAGACACATGAAATAGGAGCAGGAGTAGGCCAATCGGCCCCTCGAGCCTGCTCCGCCATTCAATAAGGTCATGGCTGATCTGATCCTAACCGCCATTCTACTATCACAGAACCATCTCCTGAATCTAACAGAATTAGACACACGAAATAGGAGCAGGATCAGGCTACACGGCCCCTGGGCCCACTCCGCTACCCACAGGGCCATGACCGATCCGAACCTAGACTCATGTCCAAATTCCTGCCCGCACCCCGTAACCCTTAATTCCCTTTACTTCTAGGAAACTGTCTATTTCTGTTTTAAATTTATGTAATGATGTAGCTTCTACAGCTTTTTGGGGCAGCATATTCCATGGACCTACCACCCTCTGAGTGAAGTAGTTCCTCCTTGATATACCTATCAATTCAGTCCATGAAAAGCGACGAGTTAAGGTAGTAACTATAGGTTTTTATTGGCTAAATAACAGAGCCCACCCTCGTGGGTGATCGGTTCCAACAAGGAAGAATACTAGCCAAGCGGTCACCTTTATACCTGGGCAAGCAGGCGGAGCCATGGGCAGAGTCAGCTGAGGTCAGCCTAGGTATAACAGCGTGCGTGGCAAGAGGTAACCTTGTGTAGTGATAACAACAGTGTAAACAGTGATAACAACAGTGTAACAATAGTGAACGGTTGTGAACGATAACAGTGGTTTACCACATTCACCCCTTGTTCAAAATTGAGTCCGGCGGGGTGAAGTGTACTACTAGTTCGTGTATGTCAGTCTATCAGGAGGCCTCGTAAGCCTTTCTGATCGGCGCAGCAGCGGCGGCGGTGGTGCAGTATCCGATGTTAATGCTGGTGTCTGCGTGGCCGACGGAGGCTCCTGGGGTTCCGGCATGCCGCCTACAGGAGCTGGATTTGGGGGAGTGGTGGGGGGTAACGGTGGTATCTCCGGGGTGCCCGAGGGTGCAAGGTCTCGCAAGGAGACTGTGTCCTCCCGCCCGTCTTGGTATGCCACGTAGGCGTACTGAGGGTTGGCGTGCAGGAGGTTCACCCTCTCGACCAGGGGGTCCGTTTTATGGGTCCTTACGTGCTTCCGCAGCAGGACGGGCCCCGGAGAAGTCAGCCATGTTGGTAGCGAGGTTCCCGTAGTCGACTTCCTGGGGAAAACGAACATTTGCTCATGAGGGGTGGCGTTAATGGCAGTACAAAGCAGTGACCGGATGGAATGGAACGCTGCCGGGAGGACTTCCTGCCAGCGAGAGGTTGGGAGACCCTTAGACTTTAGGGCTAAGAGGACGGCCTTCCAAACTGTCGCGTTCTCTCTTTCCACCTGGCCGTTCCCCCGGGGGTTGTAGCTGGTGGTCCTGCTCGCCGCAATACCTCTCGCCAGCAGGAACTGGCGAAGTTCCTCGCTCATGAAGGATGAGCCCCGGTCGCTATGTATATAGTTCGGGAACCCGAACAAGGCGAAGAGGTCGTTCAGGCATTTGATGGCCGTGGTGCTGGTCATGTCTGGGCAGGGGATGGCAAAGGGGAAACGGGAGTACTCGTCAATAATGTTGAGGAAGTACACATTACGGTCAGAGGACGGGAGGGGCCCCTTAAAATCGATGCTCAAGCGCTCGAAGGGGCGGGTGGCTTTGATCAGGCTTGCTCTGTCCGGCCTATAGAAATGCAGTTTGCATTCGGCACAGACTTGGCAGTTCCTGGTCATGGTCCTGACCTCCTCGATGGAGTAGGGCAGGTTGCGGGCCTTAATGAAGTGGTAAAGTCTAGTGACCCCGGGGTGGCAGAGGTCGTTGTGGAGGGTCCGCAGTCTATCAACTTGCGCGTTGGCGCATGTACCTCGTGATAGAGCATCAGGGGGCTCGTTGAGTTTATCAGGCCGGTACAAGATATCGTACTCGTAGGTGGAGAGCGCGATTCTCCACCTCAAGATCTTGTCGTTCTTGATTTTGCCCCTCCGCTTGTTATTAAACATAAACGCAACCGAACGCTGGTCGTTGAGGAGGGTAAATCGCTTGCCTGCCAGGTAATGCCTCCAGCGTCATACCACTTCCACAATTGCCTGGGCCTCCTTCTCGACAGAAGAGTGTCGGATCTCAGGGCCCTGGAGGGTCCTTGAGAAGAAGGCTACAGGTCTCCCCGCCTGGTTTAGGGTTGCAGCTAGGGCGAAGTCGGATGCATCGCTCTCCACTTGGAAAGGGATGGACTCATCCACTGCGTGCATTGTGGCCTTCGCAATGTCTCCTTTTATGAGGGAGAAGGCTGCGCATGCTTCTTCTGTCAGGGGGAAGGAGGTGGACTTCATGAGGGGTCTGGCTTTGTCCGCATAATTGGGCACCCATTGGGCATAGTAAGCGAAGAGCCCCAGGGTTCTCTTCAGTGCCTTTTGACAGTGGGGAAGGGGAAGCTCCATGAGGGGGCGCATTCTTTCGGGGTCGGGGCCGATGACTCCGTTCTCTACTACGCAGCCGAGGATGGCAAGGCGCGAGGTGTTAAATATACATTTCTCCTTATTGTAAGTGAGATTCAGCCGTTGGGCCGTACGGAGGAATTTCTCCAGATTAACATCGTGGTCCTGCTGGTCGCGGCCGCAGATGGTGACGTTATCTAGATAAGGAAACGTGGCCTGCAGTGCGTTCTGGTCAACCATCCGGTCCATCTCCCTTTGGAAGACCGAAACCCCGTTGGTGACGCCGAAGGGAACCCTAAGGAAGTGGTAGAGGCGGCCATTCGCCTCGAAGGCGGTATACTGGCGGTCCTCAGGGCGGATAGGGAGTTGGTGATAGGCCGACTTAAGGTCGATGGTGGAGAATACCCGGTACTGTGCAATCTGGTTGACCATGTCAGATATGCGGGGAAGGGGATATGCGTCCAGCTGGGTGTACCGGTTTATGGTTTGGTTGTAGTCGATGACCAGGCGGTTTTTATTGCCGGTCTTAACGACTACGACCTGGGCACACCAGGGGCTGTTGCTCCCCTCGATGATGCCCTTCTTCAGGAGACGCTGCACCTCAGAGCTAATAAAAGCTCTGTCCCCGGCGCTGTACCGCCTGCTCTTGGTAGCGACGGGCTTACAGTCGCGGGTGAGGTTAGCGAACAAGGAGGGGGGCGGGACTTTGAGAGTGGAGAGGCCGCAGGTGGTATGCGGCAGGCGGTTTAAGAACTGCTGGTTGTAGACTGTGAGTGGGGGGAGGGGTCCACCGTATGCCAGAGTGACACTTTGGAGGTGGCATTGGAAATCCAGCCCTAGTAGGACGGCAGCGCAGAGCTGGGGCAGGACGAGAAGTTTAAAGTTTTTATATTCCATGCCCCTAACCGACAGGGTCACCACACAGTAGCCGCTGATGTCTGTTGAATGGGACTTCGCCGCCATCGAGATCCGATGGCGCGTTGGCCGGACAGTGAGGGAGTAGCAGCTCACCGTGTCGGGGTGAATAAAACTCTCCGTGCTTCCGCTGTCGAACAGGCAGGTCGTGGCGTGGCCGTTTACTTTGATGTCCATCATGGACTTGGACAGATGATGCGGGAGAGCTTGGTCAAGCGTGACGGAGGCCAGTGTATGGCTGAGTGAGCTGCTGTAGTCTGCAGGTGAGGCGGTGGTCGGGTCTGGAGACAAAACGGCGGCCGAGTGCGGCGAACAAAATGGCAGCGCCCATGACGCGGATCCCCACGAAGTTGGACAAAATGGCGGAGAAGATGGCCGCCCCCACAACTCACATGAGGCACTGCTGGCGTCTGTGGCCTTGATCAAAGATGGCCGCCCCCACGACTCACATGATGCAATGCTGGCATCTGTGGCCTTGATCAAAGATGGCCACCCCCACAACTCACATGAGGCACTGCTGGCGTCTGTGGCTTTCCCCCTGCAGGCGTTTACGAAGTGGCCTTTCTTTTTGCAGCCGGAGCAGGTCGCGTTCCTTGCAGGGCAGTGCGCCCTTTGATGTCTCGCCTGGCCACAGAAGAAGCAGCTGGCGGCCCGATCGCGGAGGTCCGCTGCCGCAACAGGTCCCGGGGGTGGCGGTCCCGATCGATTCCGGGACACCGACGCCGTAGTAGGTCCCAGGGGCAGCGGTGCGAGGGGTATTGCGGCCGGAGTCGGGCCCGAGTCCCAGGGTCGCGCAGCACTGTACCTGGAGTACGCCTCGAGGTCCCGATGGGCCACTTCCAGGGAGCGAGCGAGGACTGCAGCTGTTTTCAATTCGAGGTCCTTTGATTTGAGCAGTCTTTGCCGTGAGTAGTCGGACCGAAGGCCTTTCACGAAGGCATCGCGGATATTTCCTTCAGTATGTTCTGCAGCCGTTACAGCTTTAAAGTCACAGTCCCTGCCGAGTGTTTGTAGCGCCCGTAAAAATTCATCTACAGACTCTCCTGGCTGTTGCGAGCGGGATCTTAGGAGATGTCTGGCATACATTGAATTTACTGGGCTCCGGTACTGCTCTTTTCGCAGGTTGAGGGCGTCCTCGTATGTAGCAAGGTCCCGGATGAGTGCAAATACTTTAGCGCTCACCTGGGCGGTCAGAACTCTTAGTTTGGATTCCGGAGGCACGCCGGAGGCTCCCAGGTAGGATTCGAAGCAGCTCAGCCAGTGTTCGAAGTCGAGGGCTGAATTCGCTGCCTGTGGGTTTAGATCCAGGTACGGCGGTCGGAGGGCTCGCAGCCAGGTCGGCTGCTGGGGCTGTTGTAGCTGGCCGTTTGGCTGGGGCTGTTGTAGCTGACCGTTTGGCTGGTCGTTTGGCTGCTCCGGTCCATACATTTCAAAATTTAGCCAATAAAATTGATATACCTATCAATTCAGTCCATGAAAAGCGACGAGTTAAGGTAGTAACTATAGGTTTTTATTGGCTAAATAACAGAGCCCACCCTCGTGGGTGATCGGTTCCAACAAGGAAGAATACTAGCCAAGCGGTCACCTTTATACCTGGGCAAGCAGGCGGAGCCATGGGCGGAGTCAGCTGAGGTCAGCCCAGGTATAACAGAGTGCGTGGCAAGAGGTAACCTTGTGTAGTGATAACAACAGTGTAAACAGTGATAACAACAGTGTAACAATAGTGAACGGTTGTGAACGATAACAGTGGTTTACCACACTCCTCATCTCAGTTTTGAAAGAGCAGCCCCTTATTCTAAGACTATGCCCCCTAGTTCTAGTTTCACCCATCATTGGGAACATCCTCCCCGCATCCACCCGATCCAACCCCTTCACAATCTTATATGTTTCAATAAGATCGCCTCTCATTCTTCTGAACTCCAATGAGTAGAGTCCCAATCTACTCAACCTCTCCTCATATGTCCATCCCCTCATCCCCGGGATTAACCGAGTGAACCTTCTTTGTACTGACTCGAGAGCAAGTATGTCTTTTCTTAAGTATGGACACCAAAACTGTATGCAGTATTCCAGGTGCGGTCTCACCAATACCTTGTACAACTGAAGCAATACCTCCCTATTTTTATATTCTATCCCCCTAGCAATGAAAGACAACATTCCATTGGCCTTCTTAATCACTTGCTGCACCTGCATACTAACCTTTTGAGTTTCGTGCACCAGGACCCCCAGATCCCTTTGTACTTCAGTACTTTCCAGTTTCTTGCCATTAAGATAATAACTTGCTCTACGATTTTTCCTGCCAAAGTGCATAACCTCACACTTTCCAGTATTGTATTCCATCTGCCAAATCTCTGCTCACTTACTTAGCCTATCTATGTCCCCTTGCAGGTTTTTTATGTCCTCCTCACTCACTACTTTCCCTCCCATCTTAGTATCATCTGCAAACTTTGATATGTTACACTCGGTCCCCTCCTCCAAATCGTTAATATAGATTGTAAAGAGTTGGGGACCCAGCACTGACCCCTGCGGAACACCACTAGTTACTGATTGCCAGTCTGAGAATGAACCATTTATCCCAACTCTCTGCCTTCTGTTAGATAGCCAATCCTCTATCCATGCCAGAATATTACCCCCAATCCCGTGATTTTTTATCTTAAGCAATAATCTTTTGTGTGGCACCTTGTCAAATGCCTTTTGGAAGTCTAAATACACTACGTCCACTGGTTGCCCTTTATCCACCCTGTACGTTACTTCCTCAAAGAACTCCAGCAAATTTGTCAAACATGACTTCCCCTTCATAAAACCATGCTGACTTTGTCCTATTAAATTATGATTATCCAAATGTCCTGTTACTGTCTCCTTAATAATGGACTCCAAAATTTTACCTACCACAGATGTTAGGCTAACCGGTCTATAGTTTCCAGCCTTCTGTCGACTGCCCTTTTTAAATAAGGGTGTTACATTAGCAGTTTTCCAGTCTGCCGGGATCTTTGCCGAGTCCAGGGAGTTTTGGAAAATTATTACCAATGCATCCACAATCCCGACCGCCACTTCCCTCAAGACCCTAGGATGTAAGCCATCAGGTCCAGGTGATTTATCCGCTTTGAGTCCCATTATTTTACCGAGTACCACTTCCTTAGTGATTTTGATCGTGTTTAGCTCCTCCCCCCCTTTAGCCCCCTGTTTGTCCAGTGTTGGGATATTCTTAGTGTCTTCTACTGTAAAGACTGATGTAAAATATTCATTCAGTGTTTTTGCCATCTCCATATTTCCCACCATTAATTTCCTGGTCTCATCCTCTAAGGGACCAACATTTACTTTAGCCACCCTTTTTCTTTTTATATAACTATAAAAACTCTTACTATCTGTTTTTATATGTTTTGCTAATTTACTTTCATAATCTATCTTCCCTTTCTTAATCAATCTTTTTGTTATTTTTTGCTGTCTTTTAAAGTTTTCCCAATCCTCTATCCTCCCACTAGATTTAGCTACCTTATATGCCCTTGTTTTTAGTCGAATACTATCCTTAATTTCTTTACTTAGCCACGGATGGCTGTCTTTTCTTTTACACCCTTTTCTTCTCAGTGGAATATATTTTTTTTGGAAGTTGTAAAATAATTCCTTAAATGTACACCACTGATCATGTATCGTCTTACCCTTTAATCTATTTTCCCAATCCACTCTACTCAATTCCGCTCTCATACCTTCATAGTCTCCTTTATTCAAGCTTAGCACGCTTGTTTGAGATCCAACCTTCTCACCCTCTAATTGAATATGGAATTCAACCATGTTATGGTCACTCATTCCAAGGGGATCCTTTACTAGGACATTTTTAATTAATCCTGTCTCGTTACACAGGACTAGATCTAAGGTTGCTTGCCCCCTGGTCGGTTCAGTTACATACTGCTCAAGAAACCCATCCCTAATACACTCAATGAACTCATCCTCAAGGCAGCCCTGCCCAATTTGATTTGTCCAATTAATATGATAGTTAAAATCCCCCATAATTATAGATGTTCCCTTATTACAAGCCTCAACTATTTCCTGATTGATACTCCGTCCAACAGAGTTGCCACTGTTCGGAGGCCTATAGACTACGCCCACTAGTGTTTTTTTCCCCTTATTATTCCTTACCTCCACCCAAACTGTTTCATTATCCTGATCTTTTGACCCAATATCATTTCTCTGTATTACAGTGATTCCTTCCTTTATTAACATAGCCACCCCACCTCCCCTTCCTTCCTGCCTGTCCTTCCTGATCGTTAAATAACCTGGTATGTTTAATTCCCAGGCATTGTCACCCTGCAGCCATGTTTCTGTAATGGCCACAAGATCATACCCATATGTAGTTATTTGTGCCATTAACTCGTCTATTTTGTTACGAATGCTATGTGCATTCAGATAGAGAACTTTCAAATATGTTTTGTGACACTTAGTTCCTGCTTTTGCCCTTTTTATTACTTTACCTTTTACTCCATACCTTCTGCCCCTTCCTGACACGCTCTGGTTTTTAATTTCCCCACTGCTACCTAAGTCTATGACCTTCTCTGTTGTCATTTTTATTATTTGCTCTCTAGGAGCCTCCCCCCCACTAGTTAGTTTAAAGCCCTCTCTACAGCCCTAGTTATATGATCCGCCAGGACTCTAGTCCCAGCACTGGCCAAGTGAAGCCCGTCCCAACGGAACAGCTCCCTCCTGCCCCAGTACTGGTGCCAGTGTCCCAGGAAGCAAAACCCATTTCTCCCACACCAGTCTTTGAGCCACGCATTTAACTCTCTAATTTTATTTGTCCTAGCCAAATTCGCTCGTGGCTCAGGTGAGATTATTACCCTTGTGGTTCTGCTTTTTAATTTGGCCCCTAGCTGCTCAAACTCCCTCAGCAGAACCTCCTTCCTTGTCCTATCTATGTCGTTGGTGCCAACATGGACCACGACAACTGGATCCTCCCCCTCCCACTCCAAGTTTCTCTCCAGTCCAGAGGCGATGTCCTTAACCCTGGCACCGGGCAGGCAACACAGCCTTCGGGACTCTCGCTCTCGGCTGCAAAGAACTCTATCTATCCCCCTAACGATACTATCCCCAGAAGGTTGTGGGTTCAACTCCCACTCCAGAGACTTTAGCACAACAATCTAAGCTGACACTCCCAGTCCAGTGCTGAGGGAGTGCTGCACTGTCGGAGGTGCCGTCTTTCGGATGAGATGTTAAACCGAGGCCCCGTCTGCTCTCTCAGGTGGACGTAAAAGATTCCACGGCCACTATTTCGAAGAAGAGCAGGGGAGTTTCCCCAGTGTCCTGGGCAATATTTTTCCCTCAATCAACATCACTAAAACAGATTATCTGGTCATTATCACATTGCTGTTTGTGGGAGCTTGCTGTGCGCAAATTGGCTGCTGTTTCCTACATTACAACAGTGACCACACTTCAAAAAGTACTTCATTGGCTGTAAACGCGCTTTGGGACGTCCGGTGGTCGTGAAAGGCGCTATAGAAATGTAAGTCTGTCTGTTCTGTACCTCTCTCTGTGGAGAACTTTATTGCTTCTTTCAGCAGAGGCGGGGCTTATGTCCGTGGGCGGGGCCAGACGCTTTGGGGGCGGGGCCTGGGGCAGTGGGCGGGGCCTGGCTCCGCTGCTGCTGGCGGAGGACGCGGAACGTTTGAGCTGAGGTGCCGCCGGAAGCTGGGCGGGGGTGAGAGCGAGCGGCGGAAGGCAATGGCGGCGCTGCGGGGCCTGGCGGCGGCGGGGAGAGGAGCCGGGCTGAGGCTCAGGTGCGATTCTCGGCTCCAGTGCGGCGGCAGCTTCACGGTGCTCGGGTTAACTCAGCGGCAAATGTTGTGGGCAGTGAGTAGCGGGGTGGGAGCGGCTATAGGGACCGTGCCCCTCACCTCACATTAAATACGTGGGGTTATGGGGATAGGGTGGGATATGTAGGAGTTACAGGGATCGGGTGGGATATGTGTCGGTGCAGGCTCGATGGGCCGAAATGGCCTCTATCTGCACTGTGGGGTTTCTGTGTGTGAATTCCTTCCCCATTGCCCCAATTCCCCCCAATTCCTTCCCCATTCCCCCAATTCCTTCCCCATTGCCCCAATTCCCCCCAATTCCTTCCCCATTGCCCCCAATTCCCCCCCCATCCCCAGACTAGCCTGCACAGACCCCCCCCCCCGTGCTTTTTCTCTTTGCATCCCAGGGTGATCCTGGAACAGTGAGGAGGGCCTGTCGGTGCTCGATGTGGTCCAGCTGGATCTAGTTCTGACGAAGGATCCTCGACCCAAAACGTTGACTCTTTCTCTCTCCTCGATGCTGCCTGACCCACTGCGAGTTTCCAGCACTTTCTGTTGTTGTTTCAGATTTTCAGCGTCCACAGTATTTTGATATTGTCCTAGTTGTGTGTCAAGTAGGTTTAAATATGTGCTCCTTGGACTTGAGGGAGCGAAGATGGGGGCAAGAATTGTCATTGAAAGGAGGAGGAGGAGGAGGGTGGGGTAGTCGAGGTTGCTGGTCGCTGGGAGTCAGCGACAACGGGTGCCTCGATTGGGGCCTTCAGAGAATGGTGGGAGAGACACAGAGGGAGGACGTTTGGCTCGGCTGGTCACACAGCCAGCTGCAGCAGTAAGAACTCTGAGGAGCAGATCAGGATGGGGATTTTTACCCTGGAGCGGCTGTCATAGCCCATGCTTGAGACACCTTTTTACCTGGGTTAAGCAGTTAATGGGTTGGGAGGAGGGGGGGAAATTTGCAACGGTATGGGGAAATAGCAGGGGGCGTGGTGACGAATTGGCTAGCTCTTTCAAAGAGCCAGCACAAGCACGATTAGCCGAATGGCCTCCTGTGCTGTATGATTCAGCTGGTGCGCAAATCTTTTGGACTCTGATGCCTGGCACGTTAAATGGCTGGTATGTTTGAGGCTGCCCTGTGTCGTCGTCTTAGGCAGTCCCTCGGAACCGAGGATGACTTGCTTCCACACTAAAAAGGAGTTCTTGGGTGACTGATGAGTCCAATGCGGGACCCACAGTCTCTGTCACAGGTGGGCAGACGGTGGTTGAAGGGGCGGGTGGGTGGGGTGCTTGGGTTGACGTGTGCTCCTTGCACTGCCTGCGCTTGGCTTCTGCTTGCTCCCGGCGAAGAGACTCGAGGTGTTCGGCGCCTTCCCGGATGCTTCTCCTCCACTTTGTGCGGTCTTGGGTCAGGGATTCCCAGGTGTCAGTGAGGATGTTGCACTTTTTCAAGGAGGCTTTGAGGGTGTCCTTCAAGCGTTTCCTCTGCCCACCTAGGGCTCTCTTGCCATGTCGGAGCTCTGAGTAGAGCGCTTATTTTGGGAGTCTCATATCGGGCATGCGGACGATGTGGCCCGTCCATCGGAGCTGATCGAGCGTGGTCAAAGCTTCGATGCTGGAGATGTTGGCCTGAGCGAGAACACTGACGTTGGTGCGCCTATCTTGCCAATGGATTTGCAGGATCTTGCGGAGGCAGCGTTGGTGGTACCTCCAGTTGTTTGAGGTGCCTGCTGTACATGGCCCATGTCTCTGAGGCATACAGCAGGGCGGGTATCACTGCTGCTCTGTAGACCATGAGCTTAGTGCCGGGTTTGAGGTCCTGGTCTTCAAACACACTCTTCCTCAGGCGACCGAAGGCTGCACTGGCACATTGAAGGCAGTGTTGGACTTCGTCATCGACATCTGCCCTTGTTGACAGTAGGCTCCCGAGGTATGGAAAGTGGTCCACGTTGTCCAAGGCCTTGTCATGGATTTTGATAATCGGGGGCAGTACTGTGTGGCGGGGGCAGGTTGGTAGATGACCTTTGTCTTACGGATGTTTACTGTAAGGCCCATGCTCTCGTATGCTTCGGTGAAGGTGTTGACGATGGTTTGGAGTTCGACCTCAGTATGAGCAGACGCAAGCGTCGTCTGCATACTGTAACTCGGTCAGAGGATGGGACGACCATGGATCTGGACTGGAGGTGACGGAGGTTGAACAGTTTCCCGCTTGTTCTGTAGATTAGCTCCACTCCAGCGGGGAGCTTACTGAGTGTAAGATGGATCATTGCAGCAAGGAAGATCTAGAAGAGCGTTGGTGCGATGACACAGCCTTGCTTGATCCCGGTCCGTACGTGAATTGGGTCTGTGGTGGAACCGTTGGTCAGGATCACTGCTTGCATGTCATCGTGAAGCAGGCAGAGGATGCTGACAAACTTTTGAGGGCAGTCGAATTTGAGGAGGACACTCCATAATCCCTCACAGTTGACAGTGTCGAAGGCCTTTGTGAGGTCAAAGATAGCACGGGCTTAAATCCATTCTTGATGCCTGGCACGTTAAATGGCTGGTATGTTTCAGGCTGCCCTGTGTAAGTCCTTGCACACTGCAGGTACCCGCTCTTGTAGTGGACGAGAAACCTCAAGCTTGGGAATAACAGCTGCTGGAGGTGTTAACATCGAGGCTGAGTATGAGAACACCGCCCGGCTCGTATATCCAGGGTTCGGTGCCTACCGTAACTTGAATTATCGAGAGGCAAGCAGCAGCTGCTGATGCTCGTCATCTTGAATTGGTGGAACCAGCGTTCAGCGGAGTGCTATCGGTGCGTGGTTAGGAGAATGTGGCAGCACACTCATGATTAATGAGTTGCACAGCTTGGGAGGAGTTGCCGGACCAGCTACCTGCCGAGCACGGGCTCAGATCAGTTCTTGTCAAGTTGCCTAGTAACCTGGTTAGTGATTGTACTCCTTGGGCGGAGGTAAGTTAGGTCACGTTAGGGTCAAGGTGGCTCCAAGTTGACGTATCTGCCGGTGCGATTTTGGGAACAAAATTGACCCTTTGTGGCAGACGTGTTAATCTGATACTGAGCCAGGCAGGTTGATAGTATTTCACGGCTCTGTTGATGGTTGACGAGCCAGCCGTGGGTCATTGGTGGGATCGAGAGAGATGTCGTTGTAGCTGGAATCCGATCCACTTGACTCCAGGTAATCTTGCAGTTAAAAGCCTGAATGCATAGGGTGACCCTGGCGAGACGAGCAGCAGGAAGCTGATCAATGACCTAACCCTTCGCTGTTCCTCTACCTTCCTACTCCCGTCACCACCCCAGACTTGAATCCCCCTTGACCGGGCTTGCAGCTTCCCTCTGTGCCTCTCCCGGCATTCTCTGCAGGGCCCATCGAGGCTCTCGTCGCTGACTCTTTATGTGCAGCAACCTCAACGATCCCATCCTCCTCTTTCGCCGACCTTCTTGCCTATCTGATCCCATCTTCACGCCCTCAAGTCCAAGGAGCACAGACTTGAACCTACAGGAACCTCTTTCGTATCCGGCACCGACGGAACCGGCGTGTTGCCGGTTGATTAAAAATTCCGGATAACGGAGAGGTACATCTACCGAGGCTATTTTTAACAAACAAAAATAAAAAAATCAAGAAATGTGCAGTATAATTGGGTACTCAGCTACAGAATGTTGTGTTAAATGGACGGTGGAAGATGCTTGATTAAGTACAGTGCTGCCAGTTGAGGGTAATCCATAACTCTTTAATTACTTAACAGTAAAACAAAACTTATAAACGACTGTATACTGTAGTTTTCGGAGTATGAATTTTGCCGGTTATTAGAGAGTTCTGGATATTTAGGTGCCGTTTAAACGAGAGTTTCCTGTATTTGACACACAGCTCATTGATCTGTTTGTCGCCAGATCTGGCTGGACCACATCAAGCACTGACCAGCCCTCCTCCCCATTCCAGGATCACCCTGGGTTGCAGAGATAATCCCTGGCTTCAGTTCTCCACTACCAACCGCCTCTTTAAATCCCTCTCCACCTCCCCCTTCACCTCCCAACAAGAAGTGCAAGGAGCTCACAGACTTCTTTGTCACTAAGATTGAGACCATCAGTTCTGCCGCATCCCTCCCTTCCCCTTGCCCACCAGGACAAAGTTCCTCCCCCAGACTTGAACCTGCATCTTTCTCTAGTTTCTCCCGTCTTCCCACATAAGAAGCAGGAGTAGGCCATACGGCCCCTCGGGCCTGCTCCGCCATTCAATAGGATCATGGCTGATCTGAATCTAGACTCACGTCCACTTCCCTGCCCTCTCCCCGTAACCCCTAATTCCCTTATCTGCTAGGAAACTGTCTATCTCCATTTTAAATTTATTTAATGTTGCAGCTTCCACAGCTCTCTGGGGTAGCAAATTCCATAGATTTACTACCCTCTGAGTGAAGAAGTTTCTCCTCATCTCAGTTTTGAAAGGGCAGCCCCTTATTCTTAGATTATGCCCCCTAATTCTAGTCTCACCCATCAGTGGAAACATCCTCACCGCATCCACCCGATCAAGCCCCCTCACAATCTTATATGTTTCGATAAGATCACCTCTCATTCTTCTGAACTCCAATGAGTAGAGTCCCAACCTACTCAACCTTTCCTCATACGTCAACCCCCTCATCTCTGGAATCAACCGAGTGAACCTTCTCTGAACCGCCTCGAGAGCAAGTATATCTTTTCTTAAATATGGAAACCAAAACTGCACGCAGTATTCCAGGTGTGGCCTCACCAATACCCTGTATAACTGAAGCAAGACTTCCCTGTTTTTATACTCCATCCCCCTTGCAATAAAAGCCAAGATTCCATTGGCCTTCCTGATCACCTGCTGTACCTGCATACTAACCTTCTGTGTTTCATGCACCAGGACCCCCAGATCCCTTTGTACTGTAGCACTTTGCAGTTTCTCTCCATTTAGATAATAACTTGCTCTTTGATTTTTTTCTGCCAAAGTGCCCTCTCTGGGCTTATTTTGTCCATGAGATCCACCTACTTCTCTCTCAACCTGATTCCTACTAAACTGCTGACCGTCCAACTTCCTTCCTGGCCCCCATGCTAGCTGACGTTGTAAATACCGCCCTCTCCTCGGGCACTGTCCCCATCCCTTTCAAAACAGCTGTCATCACCGTCGCCCTCGACCCTTCTGTCCTTGCAGACTACTGACGCGTCTCTAGCCTCCCTTTCCTCGACAGAGTTCTTGAACGTGTTATTGCCTCCCAGATCTGCGCCCATCTTTTCCGCGTTTGAACCTCTCCAATCCGGTTTCCACCCCCGAGCACAGCACTGAAACGGCCCATATCGGTTAGAAATGACATAGTTTGTGACTGAGCATGGAGCACTATCCCTCCTCATCCTTCTCCACCTTTCTGCAGCCTTTGACGTGGTCGGCCACACACCATCCTCCAACACCTCTCCGTTGTCCAGCTCAGTGGGCTTGGATTCACTATTACCAAGGCCCTATATAATTGCAGCAAGACTACTGGGGAGAGCGGAGGGGTGACCTAATAGAGTTCTTTAAAATTATGAAAGGTTTTGATAGAGTAGACACTGAGAGAATGTTTCCACTTGTGGGGAAGAGCAAAACTAGAGGCCATCAATATAAGAGAGTCACCGAGAAATCAAATCGGGAATTCAGAAGAAACTTCTTTACCCAGAGAGTGGTGAGAATGTGGAACTCGCTGCCACAGGGAGTGGTTGAAGCGAATAGTATCGATGCATTTAAGGGGAGGCTGGACAAGCACATGAGGGAGAAGGGAATAGAGGGTTACGCTGATAGAGTTAGATGAGGAAAGACGGGAGGAGGCTCGAGTGGAGCATAAACACCGGCATGGACTGGTTGGGCCGAATGGCCTGTTTCTGTGCCGTATATGGTACAATTGTATTGAAAACATTCTAGGAAATCTTTTAAAAGAAATATCACTAATACCATGCGACCTTTCCTTAAAGTGATGAATACCTGAGAGCAAGTTGTGAGACTGCAACTGATGGATTCAGCTGATTCCATCAATGATTAAAGACAATTTCAAGTGGTTTAGTAATATCATTGGAACCAAAAGATTAAGTTCAACCTTTACTGTTCCCTATTATGATTCTAAAAATCTTGCGTATGCAGGTACTCCCTGTTAACGTTTTCGGTTATTGTTCTTTTAGGTGTCCGTTATTAACGTTCGTCAGGACAAACACAGAGATCACCTGGTGGCACGAGCATCTCTCTGACGAAAACATTCACCATTTAAGAAAATTGGTTCCCGAGGAATATAAATCTTTGACCGCTAGCAGATCTTGCCCGCTGAAAGATGAGCCATGGCCCAGGTTACCTTGGGAGCCAGGTTTGTGAAAACTGCATCCAGCTTTTTTAGGAAACTGGTGTAAATATCTTCGGGTTGTTCGTGTGTGTGTGTGTCTTTAAAATTTGGATTTACGAATAAACTTCTCGATGTCTTCGGCCATGAATAGAATAACTCCAGGGGCAAGTGCTTCAAATGGCCTATACTTATTCCTAGATGTGTTTTAGATATATTTTCTTGTTTTTGAATTATTATCTTTGAGGAGATTGCAGGCAATCTATCTTTGGAGAAATAGTGTTTTATCAGATGTTCTCTCAGCCATGAATTGTCGTAGCGATGGCATTTGGTCTGTTCAGACTTTTTATTTAAACGGGCAGAAGGTGTATCGAGAGTGTATCTGGTTCATGCCGTAAATGGTGTAGTCCTTAAAATGAATTATTTTCAGAGTATAACTAAACACAGTGCTGTATTCCCCAGCTATTAACGCACAGCACAGTGTTGCACTGTTTCTCCAAGTTTTTTAAATAACTAGACTGAGAGCTGTACATATCCAAGATACTCATTGTGGATGTTGCAGTGGTATCACTGCGACGTTTTCATTGGATAGGGGAGCATCAGATGGCTCTTGCTATAGGTCTGCAGATCTTAAAAATCTGCTTGAAGGTTTGACTTGTCCATCTGTCCTGCCAATACATCACCTGTTAGAATATTTTTTGTAGAATATATGTTGTACATTAGTAAAGTGAAATGCTTCCTAGTTACTGTCAGAAACTGTTGCGCCCGGTCGGTCAAGCTGCTGTACCTTGTGTGCCGTACAACACAGGACACTGATGCCGGCTAGGTGTTGTAAACTTTCAGACTGCAAATTAAACAGTTAGAAATGTTGAGATTTGACAATTTTCGCTCTACTATAAATGTTTAGTGAAAGTATCTTGGACATTTTAATATGTATTTAAAAAGTTCACCTCTTCAAACTCACGAGGGGTCTAGACAGAGTAGATAGAGAGAAACTGTTCCCACTGGTGGAAGGGTCGAGAACCAGAGGCCACAGATTTAAGGTGATTGGCAGAAGAACCAAAGGCGACGTGAGGGGAAACTTTTTTATGCAGCGAGTGGTGAGGATCTGGAATGCGCTGCCTGAGAGGATGGTGGAGGCAGACTCGATCATGGCTTTCAAAAGGGAGTTGGATAAGTACCTGAAGGAAAAAAATGTTGTTTGGTTCCGGGGAACGGGTGGGGGAGTGAGACGAGCTGAAGCGCTCTGCAGAGAGCCGGCACAGGCTCTCGAGGGGGCTGAATGGCCTCCTTCCGTGCTGTAACCATTCTATGATTCTATGTACAGTGTTTTTCTGTGTTCATCCCATTTTGGAGAACTCATTGGTCCGTATAAATCACATAGCTGCAAAACCTTTTCAAAGAGGCGATGGCTCTGAGAGAACCACCGATAAAGGCATTTATATAGCGCTTGTAACCTAGGAAAATGTCCCAAGGCGCTTCACTGAAGTGTAATCTGACAAAAATGGATGCCAAGCCAAAGAAGGAGATGTTGGCCCAGATTTTCCTGTTGAAATAACAGTGAGGCTAATGGCGCTTCTCGTTATTTACGTTCAAATTGTACAGCGACTTCAGGCGAGGGGCAGATGCGCTGTTAAACTTAAAGTTGCTGTCCGAGTGGCGCCGTTAGCTTCTCGGAAACGGCTTCTCGCTCTCTGCCTCACCATTGAAACGCATTGAATGGCGTGAAGTTGCTGTATTTGTGCGGCAGATACGAACTAAGCTCGCCACTTTAACAGATCTGTCCTAATATCTCTTTATGTGGCTCGGTGTCGGATCGTGTTTGAGTACGCTCCTGTGAAGTGCCTTGGGGTGGTGTTATTACGTTAAAGGCGCTGTGTAAATACAAGTTGTAATTCTGGGTGAGAGAAGCATACTGGAGGGGGAAGGCTAGTTATTCGTGGTGACTAAGGGCAATCGAAGCGAGGGAATCCTATTGGACTCTTGTAGTCTTCTACTGTATATGCAATCTCATTGGCAGAGGTATGGGAGTGAATTACCGACATGTGGAAGTGGCATTTAGTATGAGCAACCAAAGAGAAAAGAAAGAAAATGTCCTTTTATTTTTATGTTTGAAAAAATTATATGATACGCAGTGTACACACATAATATTGTTAGCGATTGTCGTGTTGTATCTTCATGCGCTTCCCTGCCACAATGCCGTGGCATTATTATTGGTACTGACCTTGCCAAATACAATGTTCCCTGTAATTTTTTTTTTGGCCGTGCGCAGCCCCTTTAAGGGGCCATTCAAAATACCGCACATGTGCATTTTTTACTTTGAAAAGCCGGCTGCGTGGGTTGCCTGGAGCGCTGCACAGCTTACAGGGAACACCGTCAGTACCATTACAGGACTCCGATGCACACAGTATTGCTAAAGTCATACACACACATTGCTAAAATTCTTGTGCATGAATTAATTAAAGTGATAAGGTTGTGCAAGCGAATAAAGCTGATGAGGACAGTAGAAATGTAGGATAGATACTGGCCGATTCTATAATAATGTTTGGAATTGTACAAAATCTAAGCAAATGTACAAAATATGTGCTCTCGTAATGTCTCGGATGGAGGTATCATATTGGTTCGTACAGGAAACAGTAAAGTGCTCCATTCCCTTTATAGTTCATGTGGTAGAAATGGATTCTCAATGCACTAAAAAATGTACAGGAAACACACTTTTTTTTACCGGCACCTAAATAACCGGAAATCTCTCAACCGGCAAAATTCAGGAGTAGGTTCAGGTAAGTTTTACTTCATATTAGTGGCCGTGTAACCGGGGTTCCTGGACCTGTTGCCATGCAACAGGGATGCCTGGATCTGTGGCCGTGTACCTTAGTAAGTATACCTCTCTGTAATCCGGACTTTTTGATCAACCGGCAGCACGCCGGTCCCGTCGGTGCTGGATAAAAGAGTTTCCTGTATTTTGCTGTGTAAACAGAATATGTCGTGGGTGCCGATACCACACGGTATTGTACATAAGGAAAATTTTCTTTAGCTCGTCGATCCAGCGGTGCGTAGCCTGTCCAATGGGGCATGATGAGTGTTGTAATGAAATCTGTTTGTCTTGATCCTGTATTCGTTTTGCACTCATGTATATTACCCTCCCCCACTGTGTATAGTTTCACTTCCTCTTTCCCGACTAACCTGGGAGGTTCCAGCTCTTGGCTCTGCCCCTGACTTCTCTTACATAAAGATCCCAGGATCTGTATGACTCATTCCTGTGAACCAGTCGGCGTGTTGAGATGTTAGCTCTGATCTTAGTGATTAAAAGCCAACTTGTTTAAGTCTATAACTTCTAGTTTTGTGGTTATTGAAGGCCCATCAAGTGTCTTGCCCAGCAATCTGTTGCTGCCTCCCACCTGACTCCTAATGTGTGCCTTCCTGCCGCACCGCACCCCATTGACTCCCTCCCCACCACCACAGCCTCTCCGTGTGGCAGTACAGACAGTGCAGGAATTAGGGAAGGAAATGTTTTGGAGATGGTGGAATTCAAAAGTAGGGAAGTTATGCTAAACTTCTATCGAACCTTGGTTAGACCACACTTGGAGTACAGTTCCCAGTTCTGGTCGCCCTATTATAAAAATGATACAGAGGCACTGGAGAGGATGCAAAAAAAACTTACAAGGATGATACCAGAAATGCGAGGTTATACCTATCAGGGATGGACAGGTTGGGTCTCTTCTCTCTTGAAAAGAGAAGGCTGAGGTGACCTATAGAGGTCTCTAAAATTATGAACGGTTTTGATAGAGTGGATACAGAGAGAGTGTTTGTACTTGTGGGGAAGAGCAAAACTGGAGGCCTCAATATAAGATAGTCACCAAGAAATCCAGTAGGGAATTCAGAAGAAACTTCTTTACCCAGAGTGTCAGCCGTGGCTCAGTGGGCGGCACCCTCGCCTCGGAGTCAGAAGGTTGTGGGTTCAAGTCCCACTCCAGAGACTCGAGCACATAAAGCTAGGCTGACACTCCCAGTGCAGTACTGAGGGAGTGCTGCACTGTCGGAGGTGCTGGCTTTCGGATGAGACGTTAAACCGAGGCCCCGTCTGCTCTCTCAGGTGGACGTTAAAGATCCCATGGCACTATTTCGAAGAGGAGCAGGGGAGTTATCCTCGTGTCCTGGCCAACATTTATCCCTCAATCAACATCACTAAAACAGATTATCTGGTCATTATCACATTGCTGTTTGTGGGAGCTTGTTGTGTGCAAATTGGCTGCCGCGTTTCCTACATTACAACAGTGACTACACTTCAAAAAGTACTTCATTGGCTGTAAAGCGCTTTGAGACGTCCGGTGGTCGTGAAAGGCGCTATAGAAATACAAGTCTGTCTTTCTTTTCAGAGAGTGGTGAGAATGTGGAACTCGCTACCACAGAGAGTGGTTGAAGCGAATAGTGTAGATGCATTTAAGGGGAGGCTGGACAAGCATATGAGGGAGAAGGGAATAGAGGGTTCTGCTGATCGAGTTAGATGAGGAAAGACGGGAGGAGGCTCGAGTGGAGCATAAACACCGGTACGGACTGGTTGGGCCGAATGGCCTGTTTCTGTGCCGTATATCCTGTGTTATTCCATGTGATGATGGTAGAATGCTATGAAGAGAAGCACAGGGAAGCAGATTAGACGAAGGAGAAAGTGAGGAGTGCGAAGAGAAAATAACGTGAAGGAATGGCATAAGAGGTAAGGAGGAGTAGAGGCGAGTGAGAAATGAAAGTGAATGGGAAGAGCAGGAATGTTGATTGAGTTTTGCTGGGGTATTTTTTGGTAGATTTGCTAATACTTCTAGATAGTGGGGTAAAGAAGGCAGAGAATTATTTGGCGGGATCCTGCCTGAAAATGTTTGAAATAGTCTGAACAAATTTTAATGAGTGAATGTATTGGCCCAGAAATTAGGATCGGGTGCTTGCCGCGCGTGCAAGCCCCCGATGTGCACTCAACCGGCGCGCCGACATCTGAAGCCTGGGCCTGCTTGGAATTCCTGTCACTGGCCCGGTTCTGATGTCGGCGCGATGTGCTTACCTGATCCAGCGGCGTAGTTAGTGCGATGTGCCGGCTGGGATCAGGTGAGCACTGTACAACCAATCGGGAGGGGAAACTTCATTCATGAGTTTGATAGTAAGAACTGTCAAACTCATGAAAACTATTTTGAACAATTAATCAAATTTTTGAAAAAAAAGAATTTTTTAAGAAATCGGGTCTAAAAATACTTACCTTACTGTAAAGTCCTTAAAAACAATAAAGCTGTGGAAAAAATGTTATAATTTTAAATAATAGACCACTTACCTTCAAGAATCAAGTCCTTACGTCTCCTTTTTATATGTCTAAAAAGTTCAGGCCCTCACACACGGGCAAACCTGTCAAAAAGAAGGAAGTTCAACGCGTGCGCGCAGAGTCCTGCGCGCACGCGTTGGACCTCTGAACCCCTTGGAGGAAATGCCGGTTTCCCGCGCATGCGCTGTGCATGCTGAAATCCGGCACTTCCAACGGGCCCACGCGTGAGTACCCCGTCCGTGCTCACGCGTTGGGACCGGAATTACTGGCCCATTATCCGGCCTATTAGTGTCTCAGTGTTTCGTGACCAGTGATTGAGAAACATGTTACTTTATGGTTTTTATAAGTGACACCTAAGGGATAATTTTACAAAATTGAGCTCCTGTTGGGGAGCCTTGACTTCGGATAGTGTAATATTGGGAATGTAGCTGCACAGTCCCACGATTTTCCACCGATTAACGTTTACAAATAGAAGGTTATGGGATGTGTGTGTCCAATTGTCTGATATGCATCAGGAGCACAAATTTGTAAAATGACTCGTCTAATCTAACCTATGCTGATAAATTAGGGGTCATGGTATAACAGATTGTTGCAGTGCTTTAATTTTATCTTTAGTTATATTTCTACAGGACCTTGCCTCTCCCTATCTCTAATCTCCTCCAGCCCCACAACCCCCCCCCCCCCCCCGTGATCTCTGTGCTCTAATTACGGCCTCTTGAGCATCCCCGATTATAATCGCTCCACCATTGGCAGCCGTGCCTTCTGCTGCCTGGGCCCCAAGCTCTGCCCTAAACCTCTCCGCCTCTCTCTCCTCCTTTAAGACGCTCCTTAAAACCGACCTCTTTGACCAAGCTTTTGGTCACCGGTCCTAATTTATCCTTATGTGGCTCGGTGTCAAATTTTGTTTGATAATCGCTCCTGTGAAGGGCCTTGGGACGTTTTACTCCGTTAATATAAATACAAATTGTCGTCGTCGTTGTATTTCATTGGGTGTAAAGCGCTTTGGGACGTCCGGAGATGGTGAAAGCAGTTGTGGAAATAAAAGTCTTTCCTTTTTTCTTCACTCAATAAAAGAATTGCCAATTGGTCGTCTGGTGTGATTCACTGAAGCAGATAAAGAAATTGTGGATCAGCTTAAAAGTGAGTCGTGTCTATCTTTCTCCCTTTGAAGGTACCCGTCGGGTTGGACTTGTTGCAATGAAGCTCGGGATGATGCCTTTGTGGACCAAGGCGGGTGAGAAACACGCAGTCACATTACTTCAGGTAAAAGCCTGGCATGAAAAACAAAATTGCATTATTAATCATAAAGTCGGTTTGGCTTTTGTGGTTTTAGCAGAAAAGAGGTTAGAGCACGTAAATAGGAATGGAGTACAGGAAACTTTCTGGTATCCGGCACGGACAGGACCGACGTGGTGCCGGTTCATCAACAATTCCGGATAACCGAACACTATAGTAAAAGATACGGAGCACAGAGCTCCATATAAAGCAACAAACTCTCTTGCTTATAGCTTCAAAACAATCGGCACAAGTTGCAAGTGTCTCTGTAGCTTAGCAACAGCTTCAGCTACACCCTTGCACAGCAACAAATGGAGTAAAAAAAGTAATAAAAGTTACCTGAACCGACTCCTGAATTTTGCCGGTGGATAGATCGTTCCGGTTATTTAGGGGCCGGTTAATCGAAAGTTTCCTGTACTTAAAGCAGCGATGGATACAGAGCAATATTGTTCAATGTATAGACCTATTATCTGTCTCATCATTATAAGAGAAAACATGACGTTTGCACAAATGTAGTACTTGGGCAAGTTGAAGTAATTTTTAAAAAATAGTTTCTGCTGCCTTTCCCTGTTCTTTTGGTGGTAATTGAATCCCAACCCCAGTTCATCGTTATGTTTTTTTAATTAATGATTTTGAAGTTGTCACTTTTGGGGGAAAAAAGTGTTTTGTGAGCATGTGCTATTTCCATAAATCACCGAGCGGTGAAAGTTGCTCAGCAGTATAGTCGGAGCTTATGTCCTTCCAAATTTGGGTTGAATTTGGGGAAAAAAGCATTTTGCAGTCTACAGCCCTGGAGTGCCGTTCATGTGGTTTACAGGGTCTCTCGCAGGCGCGGTAATAATTTGAAGTGATGAATTAAATGTGTCACACGAAGCATACTGTACGATATTAATTCATTTTGGCTTACATGTGACCTTTTTCACGATAGTGAATTGGTGCTAATAAATAAACCCAGTGACTGCCGAGACTTGAGTGCAAAAAGCTAGGCTGACGCTCCAGTGCGGTGCTGAGGGAGTGCTGCACTGTCGGAGGTGCCGCCTTTCGGATGAGACGTTAAACCGAGGCCCCCATCTGCTCTCAGGTGGACGTAAAAGATCCCAGGGCACTGTTTCGAAGAAGAGCAGGGGAGTTATCCCTGGGGCCAATATTTATCCCTCGATCAACATCTAAAACAGATTATCTCGTCATCACATTGCTGTTTGTGGGAGCTTACTGTGCGCAAATTGGCTGCCGCGTTTCAGTGACTGCATTTCAAAAAGTACCTCATTGGCTGTAAAGAGCTTTGGGACGTCCTGAGGTCGTGAAAGGCGCTGTAGAAATGCAAGTCTGTCTTTTTTCAATAAAAAATAACTTAATGTGTTTTTTTCAGGTGCAAGATTGCCACGTTGTATCCTACACTTCTAAAGAGCAATATGATGGCAAGAAGCCTGCGCTGGTAGTGGGTGGAAAGAATACATCTCCATTTAATGTAAGGAAGTGTTTGCATGTATGCTTCATTATTTGACTTGATTCATTAACAGATGTTGCTTCGTATGACGGGAAAAGCTTATAATGGGATGTCTAGTTTGGCTCTCCAGTCGATGGCCTCCCGAGATGCCAATTGGAGAAATGAGGTGCCTCCCGCAACAGATCTCAGTGGGCAGGTTGATGTGATGTGTTCCATGGTCTGGGACTCAGGGCCACAGTCACACTTCGGGCCGTCTCTCATCTTCCACTGGTGGAGCCGGTGGCCATGCCCGGTGCGGATTGGGTTGAGCGCTGCCCACTATTTTGTCTCATCCATGCCTTGAAATCAAGTCGAACAATCTTGACAGTACAGAAGTGGTCACAGAGTCATAGGAAGTGGTGGAGAGGGTGAGCTGGGTGTCATCAGAGTACATATGGCTAGTAACCAGTGCCTACGGAGGATGGCACTGAGCAAGTAGATAAGGAAGAGAAGGAGGCCAAGGGTAGATTCTTGGGACGCTCTGGAGACGATGAGATGAAAGCCATTGCTGTAGATGGACTAACTGCATTAGGACAGGTCCAGAAGCATGGAAACAGACAAGAGGTAATAGCGAAGGATGGATGGCATGGTCTACCGTATCAAATGTTGCAGAGAAATCGAGGAGATACACTTAGATTATTGGACTTCCTTGCTAACTATTCAGTGAATGAAGCATATGCATGGAACCATGTCTTAAAATGAGTTGGTTCAGTAATGCTTGCATACGATAGCTGCAATTAAGTTAAATGTTTAGCCTGGTAAAAAAAATTATTTGAGATGGAATCAGATGATGTCTTGCATCATGCTCCGTTTACATTCAGTGATATGCCTTTTTCTTTTTAAAACTGTCTGAGACTATAGCAGAGATGTTTCTGGGTCTGGGCCTGCCAGTGTTGCCTCTAATTTCTGGGGGGGTGCGAGGCCCATTCAAATTTTCACGTATGCGCGGTTTCTTACGTTGAAAAGCCAGCGAGCGGCCTGCGCGGGACCTCCAGACTGCTGCATGGTCACGCAGCTTAACGGGAGCGTTAGCACAGACCCAGGAAAATCTACCCTTTTAAGTTACAGCAATAAAATCAAGCATTTCCCAATTTACCTGCCCCTGTTTTTTGGAGGGAGGGAGTTGATGCGGTCAACGCCCTGGCGTAAACAAAAATTTCCCCCAAATATTCAGAAATTGAAGTTGTACGAGGCCAGATCGAGGTTCGATGTCAGGAGGGGGGTTCTTCTCCCAGAGAATAGTGGACTTCTGGAACAGGCTGCCGGCTCGTGCGGTGGACGCTGATTCGCTGAATTCCTTCAAGCGAGAGCTGGACCGGTTTCTGGCCGGGGCAGAGATCACCTCTTACAGAAGGGTAGGCACTGCAGGGAATTCAGGGGCCGGAGTGATCTGGACTAGTTTCCATCGCCTCGATGGGTCAGAGAGGAATTTCACAGATTTTTCCCCCAAATTGACCTGGGGTTTTTAATCCTTTTTTTGCCTCTCCCAGGAGATCCCGTGGTTTCCGGTGGGTTGGAGAGTGTAGATATTGTGATACACGAGGTATCGCCATTCTGTGGGACAGGCTGGGTGGACCAGAGGGTCTTTACCTGTCTGTCATTGTCCGTATGTTCGGATTAAATGGGCAGAATGGGGTATGTTTTACTAATTGATTGAAAGACCAGCGGTGCGCATGTAGACACCACGCGCTAGTTGATGCAAAGTTAGACTCATTTTTGCCAGCGCATTAAGTTATGGGTTGGTCAGTGTGAAAGATTTGCCGTTAAGAAATACTGAAAATTCAGTGCAGTATTAGTTTGTGATACTTTTTAGATTGAAAGTCCTGTTCGATCCACAGAGTTTGAAGTGTCACTTTACTGTAGTGTATTTTGATATAGTTCAGTGATACATAAGTAGTTTCTCATACATAATAGCTGCTGCAGATTACCACTTTGAAATGGTTATAGAAACTATTATTATGACACCTTTTTTAAAATGGTTCATCCAGTGGCTCGAGGAAATCTGTCATTCCCAATTGAATACCGGCAATTTTTAAAAATTCGTTCCTGAGATGTGGGCGTCTCTACTTGCCCTTGAGACGGTGGTGGTGAGCCGCCGCCTTGAACCGCTGCAGTCCGTGTGATGAAGGTGCTCCCGCAGTGCTGTTAGGGAGGGAGTTCCAGGATTTTGACCCAGCGACGATGAAGGATTAGCGTCCAGATAACCTGTAATGGATTGAAAATGGCCTCTGGATTGGTCACATTAATGGAGATAGCTCCACACAGTGAATTGCCACTCCTAGTCAATCAAACATTTTTAAACGCCTTTGCTCCTGTTTCTCAATGATCTATTTGGGGGGGGGGGGGGGGGGGGAAAGAGACAGCCGTGACAAACAGGTTTTCTCAGAAGTAGGGCAAAGTTTATTTTGGCTGAACCGTCAGAGAACAAACATTTTTTAATTTTGTGAAGTTCTATCTGCTCAAATACCCAATGTTCTGTTGCAGATGAAGAGACTGACGTGTAAAATACAGTCATTAGAAGCAATCAACCTTTAAGTGCCGCTCAATTTGGGTACCTATGGTTAGAGATGAATGCAAAAACTAACCATGGGAAGTGATTTCATGGTACAGTACATTAAGCTGTGAGCAATTGCTAAGCAGGAGTTTTTGAAGAGCAACGCAGAATACCGATTTGTTCCCTTACAGATGTTAAAGACCAGGTCAAAGCTCATATTTCCCTATGAAAACTTGAAGACGATGCTTCCAGTGATTTAGTTCTCTCGCGATTGTGCTCCCTTTTTGGTGCCGGGTGTCCCAGCCTCTCAACAGTAGAACTTTATTCCCTCCCATGTCTCTGAATGTTCTGCTGTGTGCCACGACAGATAGGGTCGGCAACAGGGAATCTCTATCTCAAGTACCTCCCGACTGACCGCTATCTCTGGCAGACCAGACTGTGTTTCGCTAGCCGGGGTGTCATGCTTTAGACTCAAGTACGGTTAACCACATCAATAAGTAAATTAGCCCAAGGAATGAATTGTTTATTTAGCATCACGTTTCCCCACATTCATAAAATGACCAGATAATCTGTTTTTAGCGATGTTGATTGAGGGATAAATATTGGCCCCAGGACACTGGGGAGAACGCCCCTGTTCTTCGAAATAGTGCCATGGGAGCTTTTACGTCCACCTGAGAGAGCAGACGGGGCCTCAGTTTAACGTTTCATCCGAAAGACGGCACCTCCGACAGCGCAGCACACCCTCAGCACTGCATTGGAGTGTCAGCCTAGATTCAGTTTATGTCCTATTCTAATTCGCAGCTATGTCCTATAAGAACATAACATAAGAAATAGGAGCAGGAGTCGGCCATTTGGCCCTTTGAGCCTGCTCCGCCATTCAATAAGATCATGGCTGATCTTCTACCTCATCTCCACTTTCCTGCACTATCCCCATATCCCTTGATTCCCTTCCTGCACTATCCCCATATACCTTGATTCCCTTAATATTCAAAAATCTATCGTATCCTGCAATGCAACCTCGTTATTAAACTTGCTCAATCTTCTCTAAGTAAGCTGTGGTTTGCTTGCTTATTGGTTTAGCCTTGTTTTTATTATTTCCTTACAAGATTATTCCCTATACCATTATTCAAAACCACCTATTGTCTGCTTCAATAATTAACCAGGCTAGGATTGGGGAGCATCCACCTTCTTGTTATCTACATTTTCTTCTGGTCAGTGTGGTTTTGTTCACTTCCATAGCACCTGGCAAATGCTAAGTGGAATGTCCCATTATGGTCAAACAGTTGTTGGTTTGCAGAGGAAATGGCCAATAGTGTCAGCTGTGGCTCAGTGGGCGGCACTCCCTCGCCTCTGAGTCAGAAGGTTGTGGGTTCAAGTCCCACTCCAGAGACTTGAGAACAAAATCTAGGCTGACACTCCAGTGCATTACTGAGGGAGCACTGCACTGTCGGAGGTGCCGTCTTTTGGATGAGATGTTAAACCGAGGTCCCATCTGCTCTCTCAGGTGGACATAAAAGATCCCACGGCACTATTTCGCAGAAGAGCAGGGGAGTTCTCCCCGGTGTCCTGGGGCCAATATTTATTCCTCAATCAACATCACTAAAAAAACAGATGATCTGGTCATTATCACAGTGCTGTTTGTGGGAGCTTGCTGTGCGCAAATTGGCTGCCGCGTTTCCTACATTACAACAACAGTGACTACACTTCAAAAGTACTTCATTGGCTGTAAAGCGCTTTGAGACGTCCAGTGATCGTGAAAGGCGCTATATAAATGTAAGTCTTTCTTAATTCCAAGAAGGGGTCAGCAACATGCGTTGGCAATAAAAAGTACTGGGAAAACTAATGGGACTAAAAGCCGACCAATCCCCTGGACCTGACGGCCTACATCCTGGGGTTCTAAAAGTGGTGGCTGCAGAGATAGTGGATGCATTGGTTTTGATCTTCCAAAATTCCCTAGATTCTAGAATGGTCCCAGCGGATTGGAAGGTAGCAAATGTAACACCACTATTCAAGAAAGGAGGGAGAGAAAACAGGGAACTACAGGCTAGTTAGCCTGACATCAGTCGTTGGAAAAATGCTGGAATCCATTGTTAAGGAAGTGGTATCAGGGCACTTAGAAAATCATAACATGGTTAGGCAGAGTCAACATGGTTTTATGAAAGGGAAATCGTGTTTAACAAATTTGTTAGAGTTTATTGAGGATGTAACTAGCAGGGTAGATAAAGGGGAACCAGTGGATGTAGTATATTTGGATTTCCAAAAGGCATTTGATAAGGTGCCGCATAAAAGGTTATTGCACAAGATATGGGGTTGGGGCTTATATGGATAGAGGATTGGTTAATGGACAGTTAACAGAGAGTTGGGATAAATGGATCTTTTTCAGGTTGGTAGGGTTTAACTAGTGAGGTGCTGCAAGGATCAGTGCTGGGGCCTCAGTTATTTACAATCTATATTAATGACCTAGATGAAGGGACCGAGTGTAATCTATCCAAGTTTGCTGACGATACAAAGCTAGGTGGGAGAGTAAGCTGAGGAGAACACAGAGTCTGCAAAGGGATATAGATAGACTAAGTGAGTGGGCAGTAAGGTGGCAGATGGAGTATAATGTAGGGAAACGTGAGGTTATTCACTTTGGTAGGAAAAATAGAAAAACAGAATATTTTTTAAATGGTGAGAAACTTTTAAATGTTGGTGTTCAGAGAGATTTGGGTGTCCTCGTACAGGAAGCACAGAGTTAGCCTGCAGGTACAGTAAGCAATAAGGATGGCAAAAAGACATGTTGGATTTATTGCAAGGGGGTTGGAGTATAAGAGTAAGGAAGTCTTGCTCCAATTGTACAGGGCCTTGGTGAGACCACACCTGGAATACTGGGCACAGTTTTGGTCTCCTTATCTGAGGAAGGATATACTTGCCTTGGAGGCGGTGCAACGAAGGTTCACTAATTGATTCCTGGGATGAGAGGGTTGTCCTATGAGGAGAGATTGAGTAGATTGGGCCGATACTCTCTGGAGTTTAGAAGAATGGGAGGTGATCTCATTGAAACATACAAGATTCTGAGGGGGATTGACAGGGTAGATGCTGAGAGGCTGTTTCCCCCTGGCTGGAGTTTCTAGAACTAGGGGTCACAGTCTCAGGATAAGGGGTCGGCCATTTAAGACTGAGATGAGGAGGAATTTCTTCACTCAGAGGGTTGTGAATCTTTGGAATTCTCTGCCCCAGAGGGCTGTGGATGCTGAGTCTTTGAGTATATTCAAGGCTGAGATCGATAGATTTTTGGAATCGAGGGATATGGGGATCGGGCAGGAAGGTGGAGTTGAGGTGGAAGATCAGCCATGATCTTATTGAATGGCGGAGCAGGCTCGAGAGGCCGAATGGCCGACTCCTGCTCCTAATTCTTATGTTCTTATTGGCCAACATCAGATTTAAATTCTTCGCACCCCTTCCAGGTGAAACAGCGATTTACTTGTACTTCTTGCAATTTAATATACTGTATTCGCTGCTCACGATGTGGGGAAACCAAACACAGATTGGGCGACCGCTTTGCGGAACACCTCCGTTCAGTCCGTAAGGGTGACCCTGAGCTTCCGGTCCCCTGTCACTTTAATTCTCCGCTCCACTCCCACTCTGATCTCTCTGTCCTCGGCCTATTGCATTGTTCCAATGAAGCTCAACGTAAGCTCGAGGAACAGCACCTCATCTTTCGATTGGGCACTTTACAGCCTTCTGGACTCGACATTGAGTTCAACAATTTCAGACAATAACCCCTGCCCCCATTTTTCATGCTGTATGATTTTGCCATTCCCATTTACAACATTTTATCTTTCCTGCCTCTTACATAAGCATAGTATGTTCCTGCAATTCCCCCCCCCCCCCCCGGTCTCTGCACCTGCTTAATATCTGTTACATCTCCAGCTTTTTCCAGTTCTGATGAAGGGTCCCAGACCTGAAACGTTAACTCTTTCTCTCTCCACGGATGCTGCCTGGCCTGCTGAGTGTTTCCAGTGTTTTCTGTTGTTGGTTCTTATGAGATCACTTCTCATTCTTCTAAACTCCAGAGAGTATCGGCCCAATCGACTCTATCTCTCAAACAAGATGCTGCATAACAAAATGTGGTGTAACCATAGAAACATCAGACATTGTTTTGGAGAATTCTTGGCTGCATGTTAAAGGGACTCTTGTTAAATTTTACAATGGGTGGAAAATTGAGAAAAGTGATATATTGCATAAAGTGTAGATAGAAATTCTTCCAAACTCTAAAGCTGGTGATGGTAATCTTTTCCAACACACTGGTCATTATGCAATTATTAGTGTGGAAGTAGGCATGGCGATTCTCTTATTCTCTGCTTCCACTCAATCCCTGGTTGGTTCAATGAGCAAATCAAGAATGCATGGATGAGCTCAGCTATTCATTATTTCTGCTTATTTTCCTGGTTTTTTTTTTTCCTTCTCGCTTCTCCCTTCCACTTCCAAAAGTGAAGACTCTTGCTGATGCTTTCTCCCAGTCCTTTTTATTTTGTTCTCATGCCACAAGGATAGTTTCCATAAGCAAACTGAGTCTCCTGTGACTCTGCCTGCGTATCACGGATTGGATAACATGCCACAGGCAATGTTCCTGTTAAGCTGCATGGGCGGTGCAGCCCGTCTGCAGGTCCTGCGTAGGCCGCTTGCCAGCTTCACAATGGGAGGGTGGGGGGGGGGGGGCGGGAGAAACTGCTCGTGCGCGGAAATTTGAATGGGCCGCGCAGCCAAAAATAAATTAGAAGGAACATTGGCCAGAGGTGTAATAATTGCCCCTTAACTATGGCGTATTGCAGCAGATATCATGTGCGATGCTCACCGTGTTCTGGTGTCTAGTCCAGCAGATGGTAGATACCACACTCTTCGTTTTAGCCTGAATGTAAAATCCAATCCATCTATTTACAGGTAACATTGCAGCAGTAAGGCACAGCAAGTAACTGATTTTTAAAAAATTATAAAAACATCAATTCAGAATCAAATTTAAGAAGCCACACAACACCAGGTTATAGTCCAACAGTTTTATTTGAAATCACAAGCTTTCGGAGCGCTGCTCCTTCGTCAGGTGACGAAGGAGCAGCGCTCCGAAAGCTTGTGATTTCAAATAAAACTGTTGGACTATAACCTGGTGTTGTGTGACTTCTTACATTTGTCCACCCCAGTCCAACACCGGCATCTCCACACCACAGAATCAAATTGTGAGACATGAAAAGCATCCTCTTTAGAATATATTTCTTCTAGTACATGAAAAAACTTGTTTACGCAGCGAGTGGTTAGGATTTGGAATGCGCTGCCTGATCGGGCGGTGGAGACAGATTCAATAGTAGCCTTCAAAAGGGGAATTGGATAAATACTTGAAGGAGAAAAAATTGCAGGGCTGTGGGGAAAGAGCGGGGGAGCGGGACTGACTGGATTGCTCTTCGAAAGAGCCGGCGCAGACTGGATGGGCCGAATGGCCTCCTTCTGCATTAGAGTTAAGGTTGTGCTGTACTATTCTATGATTCTATAACCTGAAAGATTTTGGAGATGTAGAGGCAAAGTTTGTATGTAGCAAGAGCTGCTCAGCGCACACAGCTCAATTGTTATTTAGATTAAACTAAAGATTACAGGAAAAGCTCACAGCTCTCGACAATTTCTGGCTTTCATTCAAAATCAGAGATGCTGTATGAAGACTACTGTGTGGCAACATAATAAGCAATTTGACACCCAACATCTGCGTCTGTCGCCTGCCAAACCCTTAAACAATGTACAATTTTGCACTTCTCTAACAACGCGTCCTCAGTAGATCAATCAGTTTGACCCCTTTTGGCCATTTTGAAGTTTAGTAAGGAAAGACAGCTTCCATTTCAATTCTGGAAAACATCCTTATTTAACCCAGGATGAAAAGTGTTTTCATCACAGCGTGGTATGGCTCCATGGTTGCTCCAGTCTCTCACCCAAGCAGTCATTATTCATGAGTATGTTCTTTAAGTGCAGGAGGGAATACTGTAACACAAGCCAAACACTGCAGATGCTGGAAATCTGAAATAAGGGAATACTATGATTCCTTCTCTACATTCAATGTAATCCAATCCATGTGAGCTGCATTTTTCTTACCCCTTTGCTGCTTCTAGACTCGACTATACCAACGCACTCCTGGCCAGCCTCTCGCGTTCTACCCTACGTAAACTTTAGGTCATCCAAAACTCTGCTACCCGTGTCCCAACTCGCACCAAGTCCCGTTCGCCCATCCCCCCCTGTGCTCGCTGACCGACATTGGCTCCCAGTTAAGCAACGCCTCGATTTTAAAATTCTCATCCTTGTTTTCAAAGCCCTCCATGGCCTCGCCCCTCCCTATCTCTGTAATCTCCTCCAGCCCTATAACCCTCCGAGATATCTGCGCTCCTCTAATTCTGCCCTCTTGAACATCCCTGAATTTAATCACTCAACCTTTCGCGGCTGTGCCTTCAGCTGTCTCGGCCCTAAGCTCTGGAATTCCCTCCCTAAACCCCTCCACCTCTCTCTCTCCTCCTTTAAGACGCTCCTTGAAACCTACCTCTTTGACCCAGCTTTTGGTCACCTGCCCCAATATCTCCTCATGTGGCTCGGTGTCGAATTTTGTTTTATAACACTCCTGTGAAGCGCCTTGGGATGAATAACTGCATTAAAGGCGCTATATAAATACAAGTTGTAGTTGCTTGAGTTGGTGCTTGTTTACCAATTTAGTGGTGCAAGCACTGGTTGAACCTGAAACTAAAAGTATCTTAGTTGAATTAACCAAAATTCCTGCGATACCCACTGTTTTCCAGTCAAAATGATTATTCACATCTGTTACTTAATGTACCAATGATTTAAATGCAGCAAAAATGATGCAATCTGGCATAATACTCCAGACACATCAGCACAAAAATCTAGGCCGACACTCCAGTACAGTGCTGAGGGAGTGCTGCACTGCCGGAGGTGCTGTCTTTCGTTAAACCGAGGCCCCGTCTGCGCTCTCGGGTGGATGTAAAAGATCCCACGGCACTATTTTGAAGAAGAGCAGGGGAGTTCTCCCCGGTGTCCTGGGGCCAATATTTATCCCTCAATCAACATCACTAAAACAGATTATCTGGTCATTATCACGTTGCTGTTTGTGGGAGCTTGCTGTGCGCAAATTGGCTGCCGCGTTTCCTACATTACAACAGCGACTGTGGCATAGTGGTTAGCACTGTTGCCTCACAGCGCCAGGGACCCGGGTTCAAATCTGGCCTCGGGCGACTGTCTGTGTGGAGTTTGCACATTCTCCCTGTGTTTGCGTGGGTTTCCTCCGGGTGCTCCGGTTTCCTCCCACAGTCCAAAGATGTGCGGGTTAGGTTGATTGGCTATGATAAATTGACCCTTAGTGTTAGGGGGGATTAAATACGTGGGGTTACGGGGATAGGGTGGGATATGTGTTGGTGTAGGGGTTACGGGGATCGGGTGGGATATGTGTCGGTGCAGGCTCGATGGGCCGCAATGGCCTCTATCTGCACTGTGGGGTTTCTGTGACTCCACTTCAAAAAGTAATTTCATTGGCTGTAAAGCGCTTTGGGACGTCCTGAAGTTGTGAAAGGCGCTATAGAAATGCAAGCCTTTCTTTTATAAATTATAGCAAAATTATTAATGGGCAGAGTGACCGTGAAGAATAATTTCACAATAGCTAAAACTTTGCATGGAATTGCAGTCAGCCAGTGAACTGGTTAAGTGTGAACAAAAAAATGTCCTCTGTGGAAGCCATATTTGCTTCATAATTTATGATTTTTTTTTTTTCCCTCTGCAGAAACCCGAGTCTGTTATGGAGAAATACAGGCTTGCTGGGATCCCCCCGAAACAGAAAATAACAGTGTTCAGGGTATCTGAAAACGCTATTCTTAAACCAGGTAATGCCTCAAGCACAACTTGCCTCATGCATTTGTTTTGGGTGGGCAAAGATAGGCAAACCATGTGAACACGTTGGTATTTATTGGAGGTATTCTGCCCCAATAACACACATGCTCATCAATATTCCCTTTGATTTTTTTTTGGCGGGTGCTCGGCCCCTTTAACGGGCTGCGCGATGCGCGCTCTCCCGCGTATGCGCGGTTTTTCCTATTGTAAAGCTGGCAAGCGGCCTGCGCGGGGCCTGCAGACAGCTGGGCGGCCACCAAATCTGGAAGGGAACATTGATGCTCATCGAGATTTAAAAAAACAAGAATACAGTTTCCTCCTTTTCAGTAACACTAAACGGCATGTTGGTCAAACGGGTCGAATGATTTTCTAAGAAGTGCTCATTCATTCTCATCAGGTGGCATGTATATTAAAGCATCTGCTGCTTTTCTGCTAAATGTAGCTTGTAAACATTCTAGCAGTGTTCGTAGAAACCACATAAGAATTAGCAGGAGTTGGCCATACAGCCCCTCGAGCCTGCGCCGCCATTCAATAAGATCATGGCTGATCTTCGACCTCAACTCCACTTTCCCGCCCGATCCCCATATCCCTTGATTCCCCTAGAGTCCAAAAATCTATCGATCTCAGCCTTGAATATACTCAACGACTCAGCATCCACAGCCCTCTGGGGCAGAGAATTCCAAAGATTCACAACCCTCCGAGTGAAGAAATTCCTCCTCATCTCAGTCCTAAATGGCCGACCCCTTATCCTGAGACTGTGACCCCTGGTTCTAGACTCTCCAGCCAGGGGGGAAACAACCTCTCAGCATCTACCCTGTCAATCCCCCTCAGAATCTTATATGTTTCAATGAGATCATCTCTCATTCTTCTAAACTCCAGAGAGTATCGGCCCAATCTACGCAATGGCCCAGAAATTTGGGTCGGAGGCTTCCCGTGGGTGCAAGCCCCCGACCTGCACTTAGCTAGCGCGCCGGCCGTTGAGCTGTGGGCCCGCGTGGGATTCCGATCCTGGGCCTCCTCCAACTGCCGGCGCGCAGTGCTTGCGTATCCCAGGGGCGCAGTTAGTTCGAAGCATCCCCTGGGATCACGTGGGCCATGGAGAGCCAATGGTAGCAGGGAATGCTCCATTCATAAGTTTGACAGGAAGAGCTGTCAAAACTATAAATACTATAAGCCCCAAAAATCACTAAAGCTTCAAATAAATTTTTTTTAATCACATTTTTAAAATAACTATAAATTACATGAAATAACTATTTTAAACAATTTAAATTTTTGAAAAAATTAATTACATTTTCTAACGGGGCTAAAAATAAACTTACCTTTCTTTAAAGTATTTAAAAATAATAAACCTGTGGAAAAAATGTTTTAATTTTAATTAATTCACCACTTACCTTGTTAAAAGCAGGCCTTGCGCCTGCTTTTTAAAAGTGTAACTGCTGGAGACTTACCCTCCCGGAGAAACCTGCAAAAAAAACAGAAGTTCCAGGCGTACGCGCTGCCTCCCCGGCGCACGCGTTCGACCTCTGAACCCCCTCCTTTAAGGGAACGGAAGTTCCGGTTTCCTGTGCATGCATGAAACCGGCACTTTCGTTGGACCTACGCGTGAGTACCCCGTGCGTACTCACCCATTGGGACCCGAATTTCTGGGCCAATATCTTCTCCTAGGACAACCCTCTTATCCCATCATTATATGATCCATGCAACCCTTGTGCTTTATCCTTTTAATAATCCAAAGTTTGATTTTTGACTCATTTACAATGATTTGTGATTGCTGGCCTGAATTTGATTTTTAAATTTCCTCAAGGTACTCCGTTGTATGCGGCTCATTTTCGGCCGGGACAGTACGTTGATGTCACAGCAAAAACGTAAGTCCTCTATCCTGCAACAACTGCTTGAAGTTGGAGCAAAAGGCAGAACTAGTAATCATTTGTTAAAAGGTGCACCTCACAATCCTGCAGCACCTTGTCCTGTGGGCTGAGCTTTGACTTGCCGGTCGGTCATCCCTCGCTTGCGTGTCTAGTCTGTGAACTCGCACTTTAACATTGCATTCTGGAGATGAGGTCATGATACAACACACGCGTTTTAAAAGTTGTAACAACTATGAACGAAATTTCATCCCATAAATACTCAAATAGTATGTCATTGTAGAAATGCTCCGTTTTCATAAGTGACACAACATAATTGCAGTGCAGACAATACTTCGGAAAAACCCTGTGCATTCCCTCGGGGAAAGAATCTGAAACATAACTATCGAATCCTGTGATCTTACACAGCCACCCCGATCAACACCAGGTCCTTCATATCCTTCTGTTTAGTTTACTTAGAAGAAAAAAATTCCAACTTAATTTAATGAATATTACCGGGAATATTGTGAATGTTATTTGAAAGGACCTATGTGCCTTAATCTGTCTGGCATGTTGATAGTAAAAATGATTTAATATTGATAGAAGCATTTAATATTTTTTTTGACAGAAGTTCTTTGAAAGAAAGACTTGTATTTCTACAGCACCTTTCACGACCACTGGACGTCCCAAAGCGCTTTACAACCAATGAAGTACTTTTTTGAAGTGTAGTCGTTGTTGTAATGTAGGAAACGCGGCAGCCAAAATGCGCACAGCAAGCTCCCACAAACAGCAATGTGATAACGACCAGATAATCTGTTTTAGTGATTTTGAGTGAGGGATATATATTGGCCCCAGGACACCGGGGAGAACTCCTTTGCTCCTCAAAATAGTGCCGTGAGGGGGCAGGCGGGGCCTCGGTTTAACGTCTCATCCGAAAGACGGCACCTCCGACAGTGCGGCGCTCCCTCAGCACTGCCCCTCCGACAGTGCGGCGCTCCCTCAGTACTGCCCCTCCGACAGTGCGGCGCTCCCTCAGCACTGCCCCTCCGACAGTGCGGCACTCCCTCAGTACTGCCCCTCCGACAGTGCGGCGCTCCCTCAGTACTGCCCCTCCGACAGTGCGGCGCTCCCTCAGCACTGCCCCTCCGACAGTGCAGCACTCCCTCAGCACTGCCCCTCCAACAGTGCAACGCTCCCTCAGTACTGCCCCTCCGACAGTGCGGCGCTCCCTCAGTACTGCCCCTCCGACAGTGCGGCACTCCCTCAGCACTGTCCCTCCGACAGTGCGGCACTCCCTCAGTACTGCCCCTCCGACAGTGCGGCGCTCCCTCAGCACTGCCCCTCCAACAGTGCAGCGCTCCCTCAGTACTGCCCCTCCGACAGTGCGGCGCTCCCTCAGTACTGCCCCTCCGACAGTGCGGCGCTCCCTCAGTACTGCCCCTCCGACAGTGCGGCGCTCCCTCAGTACTGCCCCTCCGACAGTGCGGCACTCCCTCAGCACTGTCCCTCCGACAGTGCGGCACTCCCTCAGCACTGTCCCTCCGACAGTGCGGCACTCCCTCAGCACTGCCCCTCCGACAGTGCGGCACTCCCTCAGCACTGCCCCTCCGACAGTGCGGCGCTCCCTCAGCACTGTCCCTCCGACAGTGCGGCACTCCCTCAGTACTGCCCCTCCGACAGTGCAGCACTCCCTCAGCACTGCACTGGGAGTGTCAGCTTAGATTTTTGTGCTCAAGCCTCTGGAGTGGGACTTGAAACCACAGCCTTCTGACTAGAGGCAAGAGTGCTATGGCTGACGCTTTTATTAAAAAAAAAAAAAATGGAAATGGGGAGGGGAAAAGTTTTATGGGCCAGAAATTCGTGTCCCCACGGGTGAGTACGCGCTGGGTACTCGCGCGTAGGGCCAACAAAAGTGCCGGTTTCGTGCATGCGCTGGAAACCGGAACTTCCGTTCCCTTGAAGGAAGGGGTGCACAGGTCAAACGCGTGCGCCGGAGAGGCAGCGCGTGCGCATCGAACTTATATTTTTTTTAACAGGTTTTTCTGGGAGGGTAAGTCTCCAGCAGCTGCGCGTTTAAAAAGCAGTCGCAAGGCCTGCTTTTAACAAGGTAAGTGGTGAATTAAGTAAAATTAAAACATTTTTTCCACAGGTTTATTATTTTTAAATACCTTTAAAGAAAGGTAAGTTTATTTTTAGCCCCATTAAAAACGAATTAATTTTTTCAAAAATGTAAATTATTGTTTAAAATAGTTATTTTATGTAATTTATAGTTATTTTAAAAATGTGATTTAAAAAAAAAATTATGAAATTTTAGTGATGTTTTGGGGCCGATCTCTAGCCATAGATTTGACAGCTCTTCCTGTCAAATCTATGAATACAGATTCCCTGCTACGATTGGCTCTCCATGGCCCACGTGATCCCAGGGGACGCTTCGAACTAACTGCGCCCCTGGGATACGCAAGCACTGCACACCGGCAGCTGGAGGAGGCCCCAGATCGGAATCCCACGCTGGCCCACAGCTCAACGGCCGGCGCGCTAGGTAAGTGCAGGTCGGGGGCTTGCACCCGCGGGAAGCCCTCGACTCGAATTTCTGGCCCAATAGTAATTGCATTAGCTTGTCATTCTTTTTCGAAACATTTGCTGTTAGTACTCCCTCTTTGATTGTATTTCCATGCACTTCGCCATCTGAGGCCATTCACTGCTACAGCTGGTAGTTAGTTCTCTTATTTCTTTGTGTGTTTTACGCAGCATGCTTATGTGCAACACTTCTTAAACCCCCCTGTGCTCAGAGCATTAAAACTACCAGACCTGAATAAAAATGATTCTTCTATGTCTCAGCAGCACGGTGAGGATTGCATTCACTCAAATTAATCAGTACTGCCTTTGTTTAAGCTTTTCAACAGAAGCCCATTATGTGGTGCGGACTCCCCTGGGCTGGGTGGCCGCACTTGAATCTGGTGGTCTATTTGTTGACTAGTCATGCTATGCTTCTCATTTCAAAAGGCTTAATTATGAGTCACTATTTTTGGACAAACTTGTAGCTGTATGTCTGTCTTTACGCCCAAGATATTAGCCGTGGCTCCGTAGTAGCGCACTCGCCTCTGAGCCAGAAGGTCGTGGGTTCAAGCTCCACTCGTGTTTTGAGCTAGGCTGGCCCTTCAGTGCAGCACTGAGCGGATGCTTCCGGATGAGATGTTAAACCAAGGCCCCTTCTACCTGCTCAAGGTGGAGAAAAAAAATCATCCCGTGGCACTATTCCGTGAAGTTCTGGGAGTTCTCCTGGTGTCCTGACCAGTGTTCCCACTAATTTTTTGGGGGGGTGCGTGGCCCCTTTAAAGGGCCTGCGCAGCCCATTCAAATTTCCGCGCGTGCGCAGTTTTTCTATTGTAAAGCCGCTGAGCGGCCTGCGCAGGGCCTCCAGACTGCCGCGCAGCTGAACGTGAGCACTGGGCCTGACCAATATTTATGCCTCCACCAAAATCACTCGAAAAAAACCCACCAGAAAACAGATTATCTGGTCATCATCTCATTGCTGTTTGTGGGAGCTTGCTGTGCGTAAATTGGCTGCCGCGTTTCCCAACATTACAACAGTGACTACACTTCAAAAATACTCCCATTGGCTGTAAAGGGCTTTGGGATGTCCTGAGGTTGTGAAAGGCGCTATAGAAATGCAAGTCTTTCTGTCTCTTGATGCATGTACTTTTCATCATGGTGAAGGCAGCTATGTCTGCTCATTGAGAACTGGTGTAAAATGTACGGCAATAAACTCCTGCTATGACGGCGTGAAATCATAAGGACTGTGGATTCAGGTTTTAACTTTTGATTATACAGTGAATGAGATTTTCAATAATAAGAGACTGCTTTATATGAATGATGATCATCCAGGAATGCATCAAAATCAGGGTAGATGCTGAGAGGTTGTTTCCCCTGGCTGGAGAGTCAGGGACAGGGGGAGATACTATTCTTGTGTGGCATGGCATATTGGTGTTTTACCACGCTGCCGCAGGACTGCCTGAGTACTGCTGTTTGAGGTTGTTGAACCATTATTTTGGAAGAGGAGGAGACGTGGAGGGGGTTGTCCTGTGAAGAGAGGTTGGACCTATGCTCACTGGAGTTTAGAAGAATGAGGTGTGATCTCATTGAAACAAGATTCTGAGGGGGATTGACAGGGTCGATGATGCGAGGTTGTTTCCCCCTGGCCGGAGAGTCTAGAACCAGAGGTCACAGTCTCAGTTTAAGGGGTCGGCCATTTAAGACTGAGATGAGGAGGAATTTCTTCACTCAGAGGGTGGTGAATCTTTGGAATTCTCTGCCCCAGAGGGCTGAGTCGTTGAGTATATTCAAGGCTGAGATCGATAGATTTTTGGACTCTAGGGGAATCAAGGGATATGGGGATCGGGCAGGAAAGTGGAGTTGAGGTCGAAGATCAGCCATGATCTTATTGAATGGCGGAGCAGGCTCAAGGGGCCGAATGGCCGACTCCTGCTCCTAATTCTTATGTTCTTGTGATTTCATCTTCCATTTGATTTTAATTTGATACAGGCAATGTTTTCATTCTGAATAGCAGAACTGCTTGCTCAACTTACTGAGATTTTTTTTTCAATAAAGACCTGTATTAAGTTGACTTGCTTGTCAGCAAAGTAAAATTCCAGGCACTTCAATTCAATTTTATTTGCCATATGTAACCAGTACAAGTACAAGTACAATGGAATGCTTACTCCCCGTGGGGACGCGTCAGCTATTCTTACAGCGCCGTGTTCAGAAAGTCAATACAATGGCTTCCAGTAGCAGTGGGAGCACGATGTCCCTCAGCCGCTCCGTCCTCCTCGTCACCGCAGCCGCCTCCTCACTGTTGCCGGCTCCAAGTGGTGGCCTGCTTCTCCCGCTCACGATCCGACCTCTGGCCGCCATGCCTGGCTCCCCCCCTCCCAATCGGACTGCGAGCTTCCCACCATGGAGCTGCCGGTCGACGTGCTGCAGCAGGTCATCGTGGCTGCTGTTCGTTGGGCTGCACTGCCTCCGCTTGACTCTCCGAACACATCGTCGGGATGTGAATGCTCCGGTCGCCGCGGCCTCCTCCTCATCGTCGCCGGCTCCACGGTCCGACGGACCGGGGCCTGCTTCTCCCTCTTCCGGTTCGGCCTCTGGCCGCCATGCTCAGCTCCCCTCCTCCCAGTCGGAATGCCTTCCCGCCGAGGAGCTGCCGGCCGACGTGCTCCAGCGGGTCGTCATGGCTGCTGCTGTTGCTCACCACGCTGCGGTGCCTCTGCCCGACTCGCCGAACACTTCGCTCCGATTGCGGGAGCGAGCGGCGAGAGCTGGCCGCCCGAAGCAGGGAGAGCACGCTCAGCACCGGACCGTCTCGGCCGCCACCTTGACTTCGTATCGTATTGTGTGCTGATTAGATACAGAGAAGCCCACTCCAGTACAAACCCCTCCAATTTCCAACTCCTGTATGTAGGCCAATGACCCCACCAAGGTGCGCGGCCGCACACTATTCTGAAAGGTCTCGGGCATCCGCTCGCCGGCTATTACATTGTAAATAGCAACAACAACTTGCATTTATATAGCGCCTTTAATGTAGTCAAATGTCCCAAGGCGCTTCACAGGAACGATTATCGAGCAAAATCTGACACTGAGCCACATAGGGAGAAATTAGGGCAGATGGCCAAAAGCTTGGTCAAAGAGGTAGGTTTTAAGGAGCATCTTAAAGGAGGAGAGAGAGGCGGGGAGATTTAGGCAGGGAATTCCAGAGCTTAGGGCCCAGGCAGCTGAAGGCACGGCCGCCAATGGTGGAGCGATTATAATCAGGGATGCTCAAGAGGCACGCGCAGAAATTTAAAGGGACCGCGCATCAGAAGGAACAGGCCACACAGAACAAAGCACAGCTTACGGGGAGCTTTGGTGTAGGCAACTTTATACGTAAATGAAGGATTCACCGTGACTTGTATTTTATTTATTTTGAACTAGCTGGAGTGCCCGGCGGTGCCGAGGTTTTTTGAGGGCATGTTATGAAAAAAGTCGAAATAATTTTTATATATATATAAATGAGTTTGTCTGTCTGTGTGGGAAGGAGAGAGAGAGAGGGAAGAGAGAGAGAGAGAGACTGGGGGGGAGAGAGGCCCAGGATCGAGAGAGAGACTGGGGGGGAGAGAGAGCGACTGGGGGGGAGAGCGCGACGGGGGCGAGAGAGAGAGAGAGAGAGAGACTGGGGGGAGAGAGAGAGAGAGACCTGGGGGGAGAGAGGAGAGAGACTGGGGGGAGAGAAGAGAGAGAGACTGGGGGAGAGAGAGAGAGAGACTGGGGGGAGAGAGAGTGAGACTGGGGGGGAGGAGAGAGAGAGAGACTGGGGGGAGAGAAGAGAGAGAGGACTGGGGGAGAGAGAGAGAGAGACTGGGGGAGAGAGAGAGAGAGACCTGAGGGGGTGGAGAGAGAGAGATGATGTGGGCTTGAGAGAGAGAGACTGGGGGGAGAGAGACTGAGATGACTGGGGGGAGAGAGAGAGAAGACTGGGGGGAGAGAGAGAGAGAGAGAGACTGGGGGGAGAGAGAGAGAGACTGGGGGAGAGAGAGAGAGAGCTGGGGGGGTAGAGAGAGAGAGAGACTGGGGGGAGAGAAGAGAGGAGAGAGAGAGACTGGGGGGAGAGAGAGAGAGACTGGGGGGAGAGAGAGAGAGAGACTGGGGGGAGAGAGAGAGAGACTGGGGGGAGAGAGAGAGAGACTGGGGGGAGAGAGAGAGAGACTGGGGAGAGAGAGAGAGACTGGGGGGAGAGAGAGAGAGACTGGGGGGAGAGAGAGAGAGACTGGGGGGAGAGAGAGAGAGACACTGGGGGAGAGAGAAAGAGAGAGACACTGGGGGAGAGAGAAGAGAGAGACACTGGGGGGAGAGAGAGAGAGAGACTGGGGGAAGAGAGAGAGAGACTGGGGGAAGAGAGAGAGAGAGACGGGGGAGTGAGAGAGAGAGAGACTGGGGGAAGAGAGAGAGAGACTGGGGGGGGGGAGAGAGAGAGAGAGAGACTGGGGGTAGAAGATAGAGATGGGGGAAGAGAGCGAGATAGAGAGAGACTGGGGGGAGAAGAGAGAGACGGGGGGAAGAGAGAGAGACTGCTGGATTTAGTTCAGGATTAGCCTGGAGAGAGAGGGGGGAAGGAGCGCCTCAGGCCTGGCCCGATGGACCACTGCGAAGGAAGGAAGAAGGCGAGCTCTCCCTCCCTCTCCCACCCCCTCACTCTTTCCCTCCCTCACCCTCTCTCTCCCCCTCCCCCCCCCGCTCTCTCCCTCCCTCTCCCTCCCTCCCCTCTCCCCCTCTCCTCTCCCTGCCTCTCTCTCTCCCTCCCCCCTGTCTCTCCCTGCTTTCCTCTCTGTCCCTCCCTCCCCTCTCCCTCCCTCCCCTCTCCCTCCCTCCCTCCCCTCCCTCCCTCCCTCCCTCCCTCCCCTCTCTCTCCCTCCCCCTCCCTCCCTCCCCCCTCCCTCCCTCCCTCCCCCCCTCCCTCCCTCCCTCCCTCCCCTCTCCCTCCCTCCCCCTCTCCCTCCCTCCCCTCTCCCTCCCTCCCCTCTCCCTCCCTCCCCTCTCCCTCCCTCCC